>NC_059435.1:6977848-7092723 GCF_021028975.2 Sphaerodactylus townsendi | reverse complement strand
ACGGGATTTAAGTTGCAGACTTGTCGAGCAGTCTCCTAGGAATGTCCCCAAAGGGCAAACTTCCAATAGATGCCCTTTACTCATGTTGTCGGTGCATAATTTAGGTTGTGAAACTGACTTACCATACAGCAGGCGCGACTGCACACTCTGGTGGTGATTGCACGCGAGAGTGTCTGTTTAGGCAAATAAAATGAGCCACAGGATTTAAGGGGAAAATGTGCTGTCAAGTAGCAACTGATTCGTGGCGACCCCGTCCACAGGGCATTCCGAGCAAGAGAGGGACAGAACCGGTTTGCCATGGCTTGGAATTCCCCAGCAGACAGACCCAGAATTCCTTGGTGGTCCAACCGTTGCCAACCCTGCTTAGCTACCAAGCTTGGACTCTAAATATATCAGTAGACTATAGTTCCTCCTAACTTATCGGTAAGTTAGTGAGTCATTTAGTACTGTGTGACTCAATTGCCTGCATGGAGAATCTCTCTTGAACAATTCAGTTTTGCACAATTTGCCCTTGGGGGGGAAGGCGGCATACAAATCTAATAAACCAAACCAAGAAAAGAGGAGCCCCCCTGAACTTCTCAGGAAGCCCATTCCAGAGGTGGGGGCCACAAGGGAGAAGAGACATGGGTTGTGGATTTTGCCCATTTGAAGAGTGGTGCTTGCTCAGAGGACGGAAGCTGTCATAGCAGTGCACAAAGGCCTTGGCTGCTTACAGAATGGTCCAGTCTAGCATCTAGGTAGGGACTGGTTCTTGCTGTGATCCCAACAAAAGTTCCTCTTGTAGTATAAGATATGGGGACACTTATGGGATATGGAGAACACTGACATTGACCCTCTCTCTCTCCCCACCCTCTGGTACAGACTTGGATGAATGTATCCCTTGCAGAGAAGATCACTATCCAAACATGGGATTGTTACAACGACGTAACGAGTTAAACTAAAGAAGCCCAAAGAAGCTCAAGCCGATACAGAATAAAATCAGAGAGATCTTTATTCGGCCAACTGTGGGCAAAGGCAATATCAGGGGAGCCACACCAAAATGGCGGTGTGCTCTCACTTTTATAGTATTAATGACAAGCTATATCAAAATGGTAGCAAAGAATACACCCCAAAATGCCCACATCATCAATCAATCACACAAAAGGTGGAGATTTTCCCTGTTCCCACAGCCCTTTGGGATTGTTCAGAATCTCCATTGGAAGATGTCAGCATTTCGCTCTTTGACGTTGTATGAATCAAAAACCCTTGTTTCGGCTTATCATTAATGTTTCTAGTTGCCCTATGTTTTAGACAAAGAGCCTGAACTTTCTCATAGGCCTTCCTATTGTCTTAGGAAAACAAAGGGCAACTTTAAGGTATCTTTTGGGTACAACGGGATCTTAAGTTTGGCTTGCACTTTTTGTATAACTGTGAACAAAGGGGTATTTTTGAAGTTTATTAGGCTAAGCTAGCAACAGTAAAAGAATAGGTTTCAGGCCTGCATGATTTCTTTGGTCAGCAGCTTTATGGTTGCCATATCTCCATTATAGGAAAAATAATGGAGGGAAGGAAGGAATAACCTTTCTTGCTAAATATAAAACCCTTTTCTCTCTCTTTCTCTACTTCCTCTTTCCCTCTGCCTCTACTTCTTGTCTCTTTCTTTCTTCTGCGCCTACAGGATGAGATCAGTGTATTCCCAAAGATGTCGCTTTCATGTCTTATGAAGAGCCACTGGGGATCGCTTGAGTGACTTCTGTCCTTTGCTTGTCTTTTATCACACTTTTGGTGATGGGGGTCTTTATGAAGCACTGCAACACCTTGTAGAGCAGGAGGAACTCTCTGCTACTGCGTGGATTCTGATTTGGTTGACCCAAAGCACTCAGAGCCAACTTAAAAAATCTTTCATTTATTGAGAGGTAAATATTCCTCAACGATTTAAACGGCATTTATAAATATAACATATAGCCAACTGACATAAAATCAATTCTATCTAATGTCACAGCTGACTATAAATTAATGGCCAACAAATGGTTAGCTATTGTAGCGTTCACTTTTATTCCTTAAGAAACAAGCAAAAGGAAAATAATGTATCTGAAGCTTGAATTTGTTACCATACACACTCAACTAAGTAACTCTTTTTGTATGTAGTGACAGTTCATTTGTTTCAGATTTCAAGTTCAAGCAGATCGGTAAACAATGTCTACAGAGTATTGTCGAAGGCTTTCACGGCCGGATTCAACTGGTTCTGGTGTGTTTTCCGGGCTGTGTGGCCGTGGTCTGGTGGATCTTGTTCCTAATCCACCAGACCACGGCCACACAGCCCGGAAAGCACATCAGAACCAATGGCTCATTCCACACATGCAGAATAACGCACTTTCAAACTGCTTTCAGTGCTCTTTGAAGCTGTGCGGAATGGCAAAATCCACTTGCAAACAGTTGTGAAAGTGGTTTAAAAACGCAATATTTTGCGTGTGCGGAAGGGGCCATTGTGTGCTCATGTCCCATAGTCATTCAGCAGGCCTGAGACTGTTTGCTTATCTGACAACCTCGTCCCCTCCTTCCGGTTACTTTGTTTTTTTACTTCACTCTTTAAATTATCTTCTTTCTTTGCTTCCTTCTTTCAGCTTACCTTATTTCTTTACTTGTTTCTTGTTCCATTCCTCCATCCCTCCTTGTTCAATTTCTCCGTTCCTCGTTCAAAAAACCATGCCGTCTAAGGGTCAAAGAAGCCATGCTTTCTGAGGATAAAAAAAACAGACTTCTGGATGACTGCAAATCTGAGTGATTTAACATCAACCATGTGGAAAAGATTTTAAAATCCTTCAGGCCTTGAAATGCTTGAGATCCTTCTTCCCACCCGCTCTCTCTACCAATCCATTAGAAACTGCTTGCATTTGAAATACCCTGAGTTCTCTAAATAGAAAAACAATGACATAGAATATCATTAGTTTAGGGTTTTTTTTGCATTTTGGGGGAAAGGATGTTTTAAAATCCCTCCTGCTATTAATCTACGGCCCCTTCCGCACGGGCGGAATACGGCGGCCTGGGGACGGCAAAAACGCCATCCCCAGGGAGCCGTTCGCACAGGGGGCACAGCTGCTTTGCAGCCGTGTCGTCTGAGCGGCACGAAGCCATCGTTTTCCAACCTCGCTTGCCCAGCGAGGTTTTTGGAAAATGGTGGCTTGGAGCCACTGCCGTGCGAACGGCAGCAGCTCCATGGTGCCTTCCCTCCCCCCATGTCCGGGCGACCTACCTGTCCTGCAGCCCTCTGGCGCGTCGCCGAGGAGCCACGGTTGCCCGCCGCACCTGCCCTGCGACTCCGGAGCGATGCGCGCAGGGCAGGGGAAGCGTGTCCCACAACCTGGCCTCGGCGACGTGCAGGCTGGCCGCAGAATTTCAGGTAAAATTACTGGCAGCGCAACAGCTCTGCGCCGTCGTCCCGGGCGGTTCTGGGACCGTTCATGCGAACGGTCCCAGAGGGGTCGGGTCGGCGTCATCTACGCCGACCCGGCCACTTCCACCGCCGTGCGGAAATGGCCTACCATTCAGAACCCGAGCAGTCTCAAAATCTAGATGACTGTTTGGGTACCTTATTTCTTTACTTGTTTCCTGTTTCATTCCTCCTTGGAAAAAAACACTGTATTGGAAATAATCCAAATAGCCATGCCTTCTAAGGACAGAGCACATCAAAAGCCCTCACGGGCGTAACTGTGCGAACATCTTGACCGAATTACTTTGCACGAGTATAGAAACCTGTTACCTGAACTTGGTATTGTGACTGTATCCAGTGTGTTGCATGATGTGTAATGTAACCATTTAATATGTATTGTAAATGTTTTGTAAATAGATAATCTGTACCCAAGATGAGAAGGGGTGTCAGGGAATTCAAAATAAAGAGGTGTGCATCTTGTGCACAGATCGTGGAGATCTAGATGACAGCACCTGCTGCCAGAGTAAGTTGGCAGAAGCCTGGCTGAACCGAATCAAACCAGTCTGAACCGGTGCTGTGGCCTTCAATGTGATTGGGCAGTGTTTGTATAATAGTAGAGCACTATCATGCACATTGTTCTGTTAGGGTTATATGTTTACTGCGAAGCATGCTGCCGGTTTGTTTTCTGATGTTCACTTGTATATAGCTCGCACCTGTAAGTAAAATTCCTTCTTTGAAGTGAAGCTACTGTGTGATGGAGTTATTTGTCTGCTGTGCCAAGCCGTCTTCAACTGCACTTATCTTTTCTGGTAACGCACCTTTCCGCTGATAAAACGCACGCTCTGTCAATCAAAAACCAAACTTTTGGGATGACGGTCAATCTCAATGACCTCCCATCAACATACGTGATCACAAAATTGCTGAACATGGATACTCAAGTAAACCTTCAAATAACCTCTGGCAAAATTATTGAAGCCCCTAAGGGTGGCGAACATGGGCCACCTCCATTTCAAGAGAGAAACGCCCCAGCAAAATGTTATAGGCAGTCTGCTAAAAAAAAAAGCTGATTTTGTTTATAGTTACCTGATTTTGCCAGTTGCCCAAACCTGGCACAGAAGTTTAGATCAGTGCTGTTGCAGACATTCAATTGCCAGGATTCCATTGGTCTCTGGGGGAGAAAAGACCATTTTACCAATGCAAAGTCATGGATTATTGAGATCCATTCTGGTGTTTGTCTCAGAATAGCAGTTGCGATCCATTGCACTTCCCCATGGGGGTCGCAGCGCAGCGGCTATCTGTCTTTTTCTCCTGCCCTGGGTAGATTAATAACAGGAGGGATTTTAAAACATCCTTTCCCCAAAAGTGCAAAAAAACTAACCTAATGATATTATATGTCATTGTTTTTCTATTTAGAGAACTCGTTCCTTGATATGCCTGACTTGGCCACCCAGATCAGTGCCACAGCAATGTCTAATGTCACAATACTAATGCACTGATCTCTTCCCTCAGAATCAACGTGGAAACTCCAGCCTGTCCAGAATGCCACGGCGTGACTCTTAGCAAGAGCTAGACGGAGCATGCAAGTTACTCCCGTTCTACAGACACTTTATTGGCTGCCCACTTGTTGCTGAGCTCAGTTGAAGGTATTGGCTGCTCACATGCAAAGCCCTTTATGGTCTTCACCCCCCCTTTTATTTGTGGGACCACCTCACTTCCTGTGTTCCACCATCACAACTTTGCTCATGTCATCAGGGGCGTCTGCAGGGGCCAACCAGCAAATGGGCCAAATCACAAGCTGCCTGAACACCTGCATTCTCCATTGTCGTTTCCGCCTTGTGGAACCGTTCGCCCGAGGAGGCCAGGAAAGCTCTCCTTGTCTATTACCAACTATGCAAAGTTGAACTATTCAAGAGGGCTTCTCTGCAAGGTTGAGATCTTCCTGCCAACGCAATTCAGAAGCACGAAAGCGTAGAGGTCTGCTCAGGAGGATGTGTGTGTCTTTTATATAATCTGATTACCTCAGGTGAATCAGCAAATGTAGGCCAGCTAGAACAATAATGAATCAAAACATCGTGGATTAGAGAAATTAGGATCTCATTTGTGTAGCAAGCAGAGGGAATGATCGCTTCCTTGATATGGAGTATTTTGCACAGTTGGTGTACCTTCCCCTTAATCTTTAGTATGGAGTGGGTGATGATTTTGACATGAAGTTAGCTCAGGTGGAAGCTGATATTAAAACCTTTAGTGACAATGTTTGTGAGTATAAGAAAAGGAAGTTCAATAGGGACTCTTTTGGGGGGGGGGTGTAATTGAGGCTTGGACGCCTTTTGTTTAAATGTTAATTGTTAGCCGCTGTTTTATGTATTTTAAGATGTTTTATTGATGGAGCCTATGTATTGTGTTGTATTGGATTTGCTCCTGCTTAATGTTTCATACTATGTTGTTCACCGCCTGGAGCCCTTCGGGGATCAGGCGGTATAGACATTGAAATAATAAATAAAATAAATAAAATAATGATTACTCTAAAGGTTATGTTTATCAATGGATGCAGACTAAGTCTTTTTACAGTAGTAGATCTCCCATGAGAAGGCCATGCAAGGTAACATGGTCAGACAACTCCATTCATTGAGCCAGGCTACTGTTGTAGATTACCCTGGATTCCTACATGCTGATCCACTCCACAATGTACAGCAGGCTAGAAGAACTAAAAGGAAGTTCCAGAAGCAATTTGTAAGGAATCTGACCAAGTCCAGACAACCATTTGAAACAAAGTGCTTTATTTGCTGGCTAAGTAGATACTCAAATGACAGCAACGAGAAATCTAAAGCAGAACGCAATTCCACGAACATATATCACTCATCCCCCTCCCTCCCACCTCACACGGCCGTTGCGTTTTCACAGAGTTCCCAAGTAACAGGTTCACAGGCCAAGTCTGGGCTGCCATCCAAAGGTGATAAGAACCGCAGCGGCAGAAAGTCTGGAGGTCAGACAGTTCAGAAACTCAAGTCTTGACATTAGTGGTGAACTGTGGCTGTAACCTCCCCCCACCCCAGGCGTGCGCCCGATGCGATGCCCGCCCACCCCGCCCACTGGTAGCTCCGCCTCTGCCGCTCACTGCTGTCAATGGGGATTTTCTGTCGCAGCTGCAAGGTCTTTTTAGATCCCTACAATCACCGCATCAGATAAAAAATGGCAGTCCTCTCTCTGTCTCCTGTTCCTAGGGTTGCCAGTCTCCAGGGGGCGGATGGAGAGTTCTCAGAACTACAACTGGTCTCCAGAGAGAAAGAGACCAGTTTCATGGAGAAAATGGGTGCTTTGGAGGGTGGCCACTCTGAGTTATGTCCTCCTCTCCCCAAACCCCACCCTCCTCAGGCTCGGCCCCCAAAATCTCCAGAGCTGGTAATCCTACAGTGTCTGATTGGGAGCACTTTTCCTGATGAATAAAGCAAACAGTATATAATTCCTCTTACTCTTGTGCAGTTTGTTATGGCCGGCTTCGTTTGCCTTCGGTGTTCCCTGTTCCCTTACTGCTAACATTTTTTTCCTTTAGATAATTTGGCTTTATTGTCTGTGTGTTTAGGGTTGTTATTACACCTCACAGGATGACATCTTTTCTAGCTGCAGTCTTCTTTTGAGCTGCTCTAATTATCTGTAACTCGGTGTGTAAAAACCAGATTGAGGTGGGAAATGATGAATCACGGGGCACCGCTGATCTCATTTTGCCATTGTGAAGACTTTCCAGTATGTTTCCTTTGGCTTAAAAGCAGCCTGCCGGCTTTTCGACAATGCCGAGTTCTATCAAATACAGGGTTGAAGATAAAATACAAAACCAAACCCCTACACTAAATGCCATGTAATGTCCAAAATTATTCTACCTAACAGATTAATAACCAAGTTCAAGTGACAAAACCACTCTCAAGTGAGACAGGGGCCCTTTCCCCACTTACCTTAAGCCCCGCGCTACTCTCCTAAAGTAGCGCGGGGTCCAGCTGCACTCCCCACTTCAGGGGCGGCGAGAACGCAGCCGCCTCGACACTGCCTCTCTTGCGCTGCCTCAGCGCGCGTAATTCCTGGCGCCTTTTCAACTGACGCCTTTTGATGTTAAACCCCACTGATTTAACAGTGCTTAACAGGGTTACCTACACTGCTTTCCCAAAACTAGGTCTTAGGTTTAATGCTAATAATCGAGCCCAACATCCCAGGCCAGCCTAGATGTGAGGGGGGGCACATGCCCACAGAGAGGGCTCTGAGTGCCACCTCTGGCACCCGTGCCATAGGTTCGCCACCACTGGGCTAGTGTTTTACAGCTTGATCCAATGAACAAAGCACTTTTGTCGAGGATCGGAAAAGCCGTGCAGTGAGGGAGAAGGAGAGCAGCAGATTCGAGGGGGGGGGGGCTGTGTTGCCTCTGCGAATGCAGTGAGGAGTGCGGCTGGACCCCACGTTACTTGCCGCGAGTAGTGCGCATCAAAAGGTGAGTGGGGAAACGGCCTAGATTGGAGAAATGAGAACTCTGGTGAAGCTCCTGGCCATAAGAAAAAACAGCTAGAAGAACGGTGAAATCCAACACTCCAAATAAACTTTCAGAAACAGCAGCCAAAAAGCACAAACACAACTTCAACGACTCACTATGGCTGAGATTGTCGAGAGGCAAGTAGCATTCCAGAAAGACGGACCATAATCATTGTAAATTTGCAGCATCCCACAGTTCAGAAACAAAGCACAATGAGGTGTCACTGGCAGGCATTCCATCACTGAGGGGCTCAGTCGAGGAGAAATCCATGAATGGGTCCCTGGCTGCTTCGGAAACTGCAAGTGGGGGTGGGTGGTTGGCTGGTATGGGCTCCAGATCAGGCCTGTTGTGAGTCAACCATTCCTTTCCTTTTGTCCTTTTGGTGATTTTAGTGCTCCTTCCCCTGGGCCGCGTGGGTGAAAAGAGTTTTTGCTGGGGGTGGGGGGTGTCTGTAAAAATTTCCCACAGGGCAGATATTAGTCTGGGAGAGAAATGGTGTAAAAATTCAACTGGGAGAGAGGCCTCGAGGGTGGCCAGCCTCCAGTGGCATCTGGAGATCTTCCAGGAGTAGAACTCCTCTCCAAGCCACAGAGATAATTTCCCCTGGGGAAAATGGCAGCTTCAGGAGGGGGGGGGGTCTCTGGCATCATCATGCCCCTGCTTCCCAAGTCAAAATTCCACCCCTGGACCCACCTCAAGGTCCACACAGTGACTATCGAGTGCTGGTCCATACCTTGCCCATAGATGAGCTATTTTTAAGCTATGGTTCATTTTCCTTTTTTCTGTTCCAGTCATAATGTTCCATGGGTATTTCTTGTCCACACATCCTCATCCGGCGAGCTCTCAGGAAACATTCCTAAGGCTGTGGAAAAGCTTTGTTGAAACCTCTCTGTCGCTCTCTTGGGCAGAAATAAGGGATCACCAGAAAGACGCTGTGAATCACAACTTCCCATTTCCGGATCTATTAATAACATGGGAAATCAAGGAGGAAACTGACTTGGCTGCGATCCAACTAAAGCAATGTTCGCTCACAGATATATATTTAATATAAATCATGTTGCAAGACCATCTCTCAACATATCTTCAATGTAAGGGGACTGCTTCCCATTAGACTTCCAGTTACTCGTTATCAGTAGATTCTTTTAGATATATATATTTACAATTTTAAAACATTTCATCTTGTAGTTATATATTATTTACCTCATCCTGGCCTATGCTCATCTATGACAGCAAAAAAGACTGAATGAGTGATGCACTGTCAGCAGACTGAACAGAGCTTGGTATTTCCCTTTCACAGGTGCAGGTTTGTAAAAATCAGCAGCTCCCATTGGTGCAAAGTGCTGTCAAGCCACGTCCAATCGATGTCAAGCCCGTGAGGTTTTCAGGTTCTGTCTCTGGTCCCCAGTGGTGTAGCGCCAATGGGACAGGGGGGGAGGACACCCCAGGCGGAGGCGTGGCCGGGGTGTTCTGGGGGCATTTCGAGGCGGGGCGGGCAGTGCCACAGCAGGGTTGCAGGGCAGTTTCCCCTCCCTTTGCCTCTTCTGGCCCTTTCTGCACAAATCCCCTAAAATGTTTCTAAAACCTTTTCAACTCACCCCTTAGCAGCAGTGGCGCAGGAGGTTAAGAGCTTGTGTATATAATCTGGAGGAACCGGGTTTGATTCTCCGCTCTGCTGCCTGAGCTGTGGAGGATTGTCTGGGAATTCAGATTAGCCTGTGCACTCCCACACACGCCAGCTGGGTGACCTTGGGCTAGTCACAGCTTCTCGGAGCTCTCTCAGCCCCACCCACCTCACAGGGTGTTTGTTGTGAGGGGGGAAGGGCAAGGAGATTGTCAGCCCCTTTGAGTCTCCTGCAGGAGAGAAAGGGGGGATATAAATCCAAACTCTTCTTCTTCTTCTTTTTCAATGATGCATGTCTGCATTGGCCCACTCAAAACAATTCCTGGCGGCCATCACATCATTTTTCCCTTTTAAAGTTCTGGGTTGAATCAGTGTTTCAATGCTTCACAGCCTCGTGCTGAATTCTATACTCCTTGTTTATTCAGTACTTCGATGATCCCCCCCCCACTCTAAAACAGAAAAATGCTGCAAATAAACAGGCCAGGGTGTGTTTAGAAAACAGGACTGGTATCTGAGAAGAAGAAGAAGAAGAAGAAGAAGAAGAAGAAGAAGAAGAAGAAGAAGAAGAAGAAGAAGAAGAAGAAGAAGAAGAAGAAGAAGAAGAAGAAGAAGAGGAAGAAGAAGAAGAAGAAGAAGAAGAAGAAGAAGAAGAAGAAGAGGAGGAGGAAGAGGAGGAGGAGGAGGAGGAGGAGGAGGAGGAGGAGGAGTTTGGATTTATATCCCCCCTTTCTTTCCTGTAGGAGACTCAAAGATGCTTACAATCTCCTTTCCCTTCCCCCCTCACAACAAACACCCTTAGAATAGAATAGAATAGAATAGAATAGAATAGAATCTTTATTGGCCAAGTGTGATTGGACACACAAGGAATTTGTCTCCGGTGCATATGCTCTCAGTGTACATAAAAGAAAATACATTTGTCAAGAATCATAAGGTACAGCACTTAATGATTGTCATATAGGTCTAGTAAGCAATCAGGAAACAATCAATAGTAATAAAAACATAAAATGTAAAATCATAAAATAAAATGAAATGTCAGCACAGGCTATAATTTATACAGTCATAATTGGGAGGAGATGGGTAATAGGAATGATAGAAAAAAAAGTAGTGCAGAAATAATATAATAAATATATAACAAATAGTTTCCCATTATCAAAGGAATTATTTGTTTAACAGAGTAGGATAGCATATCTGGGGAAAAACTGTTCTTATGGCTCCATAGTTGTCTTGGTGTGCAGTGCTCTGTGTTTAGCGACTTTTAGAGAGTAAGAGTTGTTCAACTTTGTTTATGTCCAGGATCACGAGGGGTCAGTAAATATTTTCACAGCCCTTTTTTTTGACCCGTGCAGTATAAGCAGAAGTCTCTCCAATGGAAGGCAAGGTTAGCAGCAATTGTTTTTCTGCAGTTCTGATTATTCTCTGAAGTCTGTGTACGATCTTGTTGGGTTGCAGAACCAAACCACACAGTTATAGAGGTGCAGATGACAGACTCAATGATTCCTCTGTAGAACTGTATCAGCAGCTCCTTGGGCAGTTTGAGCTTCCTGAGTTGGCGCAGAAAGAACATTCTTTGTTGTGCTTTTTTGATGACATTTTTGATATTAGGTGACCATTTTAGGTCATGAGATATGATGGAGCCTAGAAATTTAAAGGTCTCTACTGTTGATACTGTGTTGTCTAGTATTGTGAGAGGAGGTAGGATGGGAGGGTTTCTCCTGAAATCTACCACCATTGTGAGGTGGGTGGGGCTGAGAGAGCTCCAAGAAGCTGTGACTAGCCCAAGGTCACCACTGGCATTCCTGCCTAGGGACATGGGGTACCCCTTGTCCCCGGGCGCATCGATTGAGGTCAGCTGCAGTTTAAACATCCCTCCTACACAGCGAGGGATTGACCAAGCCCTAGCAAGCAGGCATCTGCAAGCAGCTCACTGCTCCCACTGCCTGTCGTAGCCCCGCCCACTCTGTACGGTGGCCTGGAGTGTCCAGGGGGCGGGGGAGAAGTCCCACTGGGCTCCCAGGAGCAGGACTGGGGAGCTCCGCCTCCCCTCCCTCTGACCCAGCATGCCGTATTCGCCTTAAATTAAGTGTGGCATTTCTCAGAAGCCTCCTCCCCAGCAGGCACAGGAAAAGGCCAGCTGAGCAGGGAGCCCAGCAGCAGCAGCAGAACTGAAGATGATGCTGATGTTTGCTTGGTAAACCTTCAGATGGGGGTGACTTGTGAGAGATTTACATGCTTAAAAGTTAATTCCCACTTGCACTGGCTTGGAGCTGTTTCTCAGGCTAGCAGCCTACCTCACAGGGTTGTGAGAGATTTACATGCTTAAAAGTTAATTCCCCTTGCACTGGCTTGGAGCTGTTTCTCAGGCTAGCAGCCTACCTCACAGGGTTGGTGTAGGACAACAACAGTGGGTGGGCAGGCTGTTTTGCCAGGCAGGAGGTGACTGGTGAGATGATGCTGATGTTTGCTTGGTAAACCTCAGATGGGGGTGACTTCAGAGAGATTTACATGCTTAAAGACCCCACTTGCACTGGCTTTTTTGAGCTGTTTCTCAGGCTAGCAGCCTACCCTCACAGGGTTGTGAGATTTACATGCTTGGGTGCTAATCCTCTGCACTGGCTTGAGCTGTTTCTAGCTAGCAGCCTACCTCACAGCCGTCTTCCGTGTGAGGACACAATTAGGAAAGTGGTGCGGCAGGGGAGCCATGCATGTTTTGGCTGGGGGGGTAGGAGGTGATTTGTGAGAGATGATGCTGATGTTTGCTTCTGGTAAACCTTCAGATGGGGGGTGACTTCGTGAGAGATTTACATGCTTTAAAGCACTTCACTTGCACTGGCTTTGAGCTGCTTCAGGCTAGCAGCCTGGCCCCCCACAGGGTTGTGAGATCATATGCGCTATCTCTGGCACCGCTTGGAGGTGCCGTTTCTGCGTTGTGTTCACCAGGTTGGTGTGAGGACACACCAGGTGCGGTGTAGGGAGCCAAGCATACTTTGCTGGGGCAGGAGGATTTCCGTGAGAGATGATGCTGGATGTTTGCCGGCAAACTTCTGGGAGCGGGGTGACTGTGGAGAGATTACATGCTTAAAAGTTAATTCCCCCTTGCACTGGCTTGGAGCTGTTTCTCAGGCTAGCAGCCTACCTCACAGGGTTGTGAGAGATTTACATGCTTAAAAGTTAATTCCCCTTGCACTGGCTTGGAGCTGTTTCTCAGGCTAGCAGCCTACCTCACAGGGTTGGTGTGAGGACACAATTAGGAAAGTGGTGGGGAGAGCCATGTTTTGCTGGGGGGTAGGAGGTGATTTGTGAGAGATACTTTGATGTTTGCTTGAAGTAAACCTTCAGATGGGGGGGTGACTTGTGAGAGATTTACATGCTTAAAAGTTAATTCCCACTTGCACTGGCTTGGAGCTCTTTCTGAGGCTAACAACCTACCTCATAGGGTTGGTGTGAGGACAAAATTAGGAAAGAGAGTTGGTGGGGAGAAAGCCATGTATGTTTTGCTGGTGGTGGGAGGTGTTTTGTGAGCTGGTGCAAAAAATCATTGTTTGGTCGTTGTGGGGGAGGGTGGTCATCCATACCTGGGGTGGGGGGGCACCAAACTCAGATTTTGTCCCCGGGCTCCAGTTTGCCTAGATTCGCCCCTGAAGGTCACCCAGCTGGTGTGTGTGGGAGTGTACAGGCTAATCTGAATTCCCCAGAGAAGCCGCCACAGCTCAGGCGGCAGAGTGGAGAATCAAACCTGGTTCCTCCAGATTAGATACACGAGCTCTTAATCTCCTACGCCACTGCTGCTCTTGGCCATCAAGGTCCAAGCCAGCAGTTCTTGCAGGCTGCTTAAGGCAATTCACCAGTTTTAACAGATGAGGGATAAACAAATGATGGATACTGTTTGTGTTGCCAGCCTCAAGGTGGGCCCTGGAGAATTATACCTGGCTCCAGGCTCCAGAGGTCATTTCTCATGGAGAAAACAGTGGAAGGGAGGACTCAATGAAATTATATCCCATTAAGGTCTCCCTCCAGGCTCCACCTCCAAATCTCCAGGAATTTCCCAGCCAAGTGTTGGCAACCCTAGATGTTGCTCTGGTCACAGTCATTTCACATTCTTCGGGTCTCCCACTGTGGAGATAACAACATGTTCAGTCCAAGCATATCTTTTCTTTTCCTTAGACCAGAGGTGGCCAACCTATGGTGCTCCAGATGTTCATGGACGGCAATTCCCATCAGCCCCTGCCAGCACAGCCAATTGGATGCTGGCAGGGGGTGATGGAAATTGTAGTCCATAAACATCTGGAGCACCATAGGTTGGCCTTTCACCAACCTACACTTTAGACAGTTCTTTGCAACTTTGGAGAGCCGCAGCGTGGAAAGTTGTAAAAAGGGATTCCAATAGTGCTTGATGAGCGGGTCCAGCCCGCCTGGCGCTTGACTGCATTCCACAACCCGGCGCGATGGGCCAGCATCTCTGCGGCGGAGACCTTTTATCTCTGCGAGAGAGATGAGAACTCCGTTCCTATGGGGAATCCGGGAGGGGATGGGATGGACAGAGTTATGCAACCTGTGCTTCTGGCGGGGAAGACTTTATTCCTGCCCACGTCGCGGTAACGTGAAGCTTTCTAGGATGTCTGGAATAAGCGGTCTTTTACACCAAAAAAAAGCCTTTTATTTCTGCGCTTCTATGGAATTCCTTACATGCGTGGCAGGAAACCTGGTTCGCATCTATGCTTCCTAGTGCAGTGGACCTTCTGGTGTCTCGGCATGGAGAGGTTGGAATATTCCTGTGGAAGGTCGCGGTAGCCCCCCCAAAGAAGGGCTCCGAAGCTTTCCCTTCTGGATTTGGAGGAACCCGGTAGGAGAAGCGGGTCTCGCTGGTAACTCTTTCCCCGGTCCTCGATATCGAGCACGAAGTCTTCCACTTACTCCCGTTGGGGCCGAGGGGCCGAGGAGACGATCATGTGGACTTACATAGGAAGTGCGCTTTGGGGCGCTGTCTATGGATCGACCAGCCTGTGGATCCGGATATCTGCCCGTTTCCGTGTGGATTACAAACCCTCCAGATTGCAACCTTCCGTCCACGGGAGGAGGCGGGTCTGACCACCTTTCAATGCGGCAACACAGGGAGTCCATTGAGCGCATTCCCTGGACTTCGTATTTTTGGTGATGCTCCCAAGAATCCCACCGTGGCATAAAGCATCAGTGGGGCCCGTCCGAAGACCACACTCGTTGAAACTGGGACTATATCGGGGGGATTGGGAGGGGTATCACGTACCAGCTTCCGATCCCGGACCCCCCAGATCCCGGATCGAAGCAGCTGCACCGTAGAGGTGCCCCGTGGAAGCCACTAGTGGAGCGCACGATGTCCTCACGTTCTGGATGAAGAGGCAATCCGAAGAAAGCCTGCATTCCCATCCGGATCTATTCCCCTCCCATCAAAAAAGAGAGCTGGGATGGAGGAAAGCTGGGCCCGCTACCTGCAGGATGCCCAAGAAGCATGGGCCCTGATGAACGCCAGCTATGGGAAGGAAAGGAACGAGGCAGCTGCAGCAAGAGCCGTTGAAAACCTGCAAAGGAGACCGGGAACAGCAGCGCCAAAGAAATCCAACTCGAATTGGACCGTGCCAAAGACGCGCTGCAACGGCAATAATGTGCAGAACCTACTCAGTCCATGATAAAGTCCTGGAACACTCCAAACTGGACTTACAGCGTCACCGTCGTTCAGGCGCTAACGATACGCCAAATGTTGGTGAACCTAACTGCAGCTGTTCCAGCGGAGGCGAACTGGCCAAACTGGAGCGAGAGAGAAAGCAGCTTTGCATGCGCACCAGGATGCTCGCTCTTGACGCTTGCAAGGGAGAGAGATTTAGCAGCCTTGGAGAGGGAACTGAAGAAGCAGCAGAACAAGATGCCCCAGAAGTTGGAGTCACGTGCTTCGTCACTGGGTACAGCCAACGCCAGAGTGGGCGACGCTGCTGGGTCCCTGGCTACTGCGCATCTGCCACCACCTTCCAAGGACCGCGCTCCCCACCTCAGAACACCAGCGAAGCATCCGGCGTTGGTACCCCCACCTCCCACCGATTCCGGCCCCTGCGCCGCTTTGCCTCAACTCTGCGCTAATCGCCGCTAGCCCAGCGGGCCAGTCAAGGGCCGTGGAGAGGATAATTACAGGACTTCATCCAATACCTGCCGCGTTTCCTCGGGATGGGGACCCGGCTTCCAAACTTCCCTACTTCACCCTGCAACTCGATGCCCACATCGAGGACTATGGCGCCGATTTATACCCGGTCTGAGCGAAAAAATCACGGGGACATCGGTTCCGGTCTTAGATGGGGCGGCAGCCGACTGGATTTGTGACTCTTTTGAATCTGCAAGATGAGGATACTCAAGCCTGCCGGCGTTCCTCCAAGCATTAAGGGCTCGCTTCCAAGATCCGGGTGCTGAAAATGAAGCCATAACCGGCACCATCAAATCCTTATTCAAAGCAAGGCAACTGGCTTTCGTTTGCAGAATTTGCCCGTGAATTTTCGTGCGGCGGCTGCTCTGAAAGCTCCCTCCTGAGTGGCCTGGAGCGCGCCATGAAATGTGAATACTTCGGATGCTGTCGACTGGCAAACTGCGCTGGAAGCGGTGTTTTCTAATTCGGATCCCCCGCGACTATTGCTGATTGGATCGACTCTGGGATCCCCAGGTGCATGCGTCTCGTTTGGATTACGCTCGTGCGGGGGGCCGCCCACGCCCGTAAAACCCGCCAGCTACTCTGACCACCGCATTCGCTACTCCCAAGCCAAGCTCTCCAGCAGCCTCTACCGAGACCACCTCCGAAGCGCCGATCGCCCTGTCCTGGGATTGTGTCTTTACTCGCGAGGGACCGGGTCATCTAGCTTCGTAACTGCCGAAAAAACAGAAGCCAACCCGGCTCGACGCTGCGCACCCACATCTGCCAAGCCACCATGCAAATCGGGGCCGCCCCCAACGGGCCTCGTCCTAAAAGGCAGTTACCGAAGAAGCTGACCCAGAGGAGGGGTGAAGCAGCTGTTTGCCTCTCTTCAGCCCCCATGGCGATATGGAGTTGCGACTCTCAGATCACGGTGAGTGAAAGCAGCGCTCCCATTACGATTCAAAGCCGTTTCCTGACCAACTCCCGCTAAGGGCATGCTCGCATTATTACCGGCCTCTCAGCCCTTTGTAGATTCTGGGTGCTCCCATTGTTTAAATGCGGCCCCATTTGGGTGGCCGGAGGAACTAGAGTCCTAGACCGAGTCCCCTGGCTAAGCCCATACCGTTCACTCCAAATGGGCCCGGCAGTCCTCTCGAAGGGTCGAAGGACCGTGCCCAGTTCAAAAGCGCAACAGGTTCTCCTCAGCAAAATTCGCTGACCATTGGGAGAAAATTAGTTTTATTCCTGGGGCGCCGGTGGCTAAACACTCCATAGTTCTGGGCATGCCATGGATTTGTTGTTGCATGAACCAAAATTCATTTGGAAAGAAAGGATCTTAGAATCTGCACTGACCCTCCCTCAAGCGGAGAACAAGGCCATGAATTGGGGGGAAAACTCACCTTCTCCTGACACTTACCCCCCTTAGCTTCATCAGCGATGCACGGCTTCCTAATTGCTCCCTTTATTCTACCCGGCATTCCAACGTAGCTTACCAAAGATTTAGCCAGAGTATTTCCAGGAGCAAGAATGTCGATCACATTGCCACCCCATAGAGACACTGACTGCAAAATCGTATTACAGCCAGAGCATGCGCAACTGCCCAAAGGTAGAATCTACCGCATGAGTCCCTACAATGAGGAGAAGGAACTTTTGTGCTCTTCTTAGACAAGAACCATCGCTTCATGGGTTCATGTCTGACGAGCTACCAAACACACACACATGCTGCTCACTGTATTGTTTGTAAAAAAAAAAAAGGATGGAGTCTTTAAGGCTCTGCACGGATTACCGGTATCTGACTCCAATCGCGGTTTCCCTGTCCAATAAATACCCTTTGCCATTAATCAAAGGACCCAGCTTTTAGATGCATTGGGCAAAGTGGGCGCATTTTTTACCTAAGTTGGACTCTGAGGGAAGCTTTACTACAGGGTCCAGAATTGCTGAAGGCTATGAACATTTGACTGCATTTAACACGAAATTTGGACAGTATGAATACTTAATAATGCCATTGGGTTAAGTGGGGCCTCCCCGAGCTTTTATGGCCCTTATCAGCGAAGTTCTCCATGATTTTATTATACAAAGCGGGAGTAAGTGGTGTACCTTTAGATGGCGCTTTTAATTTATTCTACAAACCATGGAAGAGCATGGAAGCATTGGTTCGGGAAGTATTGAAACGCTTTGCTCAACAACTCCCTCTTTGCCAAACTTTCTAAATGCTGTTTCCACCAAACCTCCTATGTCGACTATTTGGGTTACCGGATCTCTTCCGAGGGCTAAAAAATGGATCCCTGCTAAGATTGGTACGCAGATCCTCCTGCACGTAGCCTGCCCCTACCAATCGAAAAGGAACTCCAATCTTTCCCTAGGGGTTTGCTAATTTCTATGGCAGGATTCTTTATACCCCAATTCGCTGAACTGACTTCTCCCACTCAGTTGCAGACCTCTTACGCGACTAAGGGTAAAGATCCACAGGCTGCCAAGCCCGGGCCCCTTTACTTCTGGTCTAAAGAATGTCAGACAGCTCTTTTCCAGCTTTTAAAATCAGCTTTTACTTTCACCGAGACCAATCCTGAAACACCCTGACCCCAACGATCTTCCGTTTGTGGTTCACGTGGATGCCTCCCGGACAAAGCGCTTGGGGTGCCCTGTTGCAGAGAAATAAAAGATGATAGGCGCTGGTTCCGTGTGCTTATTTATCAAAGAAATTCTCCTCGATTGCTGAGCTCCAAACTGGACTGTAGGGGATAAAGAGACTCGCGCTGCCATCAAAGTAGCACTTTCCACTTGGTGCCACTGGCTGGGAGGGGCTAAACACCCTCTTTCTTCTAAGTTTGGTCGGATCACAAGAAACTTGGCCGCCCTCTCCACACCCCCCTGCAAGATGTCCGCCAAAACAACTCACGTTGGGACGATTTCTTTTCTCGTTTCTCTTTCACTTTTGTCCATTTTTTTCCCCTGTGAAAAACCAATACAAACTTGGCTGATGCGGCTCACGCGCCTAACCGAGGGGGGTGGGAGCTGCCTTACGGGATATTCCGCGCACTGTTCTCTCCCCCCCCTCCCAATTGGGGCTGGCTTGTCACCCGATCTCCAGGCGTCCACTCCTCCTTCTACTACCCATTCCCAGCCTGAGTCTCTCACTTTCCTCACGGGAACTCGAGGAGGCGAGGGCTGCGCCGAGCCATTACCAAGCGGAGGAAGGTGACTTCCAATTGCGCTTCTGGAGAATGGTGTTTTGGCGGCGTGAGGGATTGAGTTGAGTACGATGCCTCCCCTCACGTAAGCAGTAAGTTCTCGAGGGCCTGTCCGCGATGCCCGCCGCTGGACATTTTGGCTTCCTAAAAACTCTGCATTTGGCCCGCCCGTCCAATTTTTGGTGGCCACGAAAAGTGCCGATGCAAGCGACATCGGGGACATATATTAAAGGTTGCTCTTGTTTGTCTGCGGAAGCCAAGAAGGCGTTCGGGGAAAACCCCATGAGGTCTGTTGGGAAGCCTTCTCCCGGGTGGCCTCCCGCCCCTGGGAAGTCATCTCCATGGGATTTTATTCACACGGATTTGCCAGAAAGTCAGCGGCAACACGGTCTTGTGGGTGGTGGTGGACTTATTTTCTCTAAACAAGCCCATTTCATCCCATGTAAGCTTCCATCCCCTCCCGCTCCTAAGTTAAGCACGTCTGTTCATTCCAGCATATTTATCGCTCGTTTACACTCCTGCCCCGTTAAAGGTGGTTTCCGACCAGCGGGCCCCAATTCATTTCCAAAGCACTTCTGGAAAGCTTTTCTGGGGTTTGTTGGGCTTGGGCGCCCCGGCGGTTACCGTCCCCTACCACGTTCAAAGTGGACGGTGAGTCAGAGAGAACGAACAGAACCCCTGGAGCAGTATTTCACGTTTGTTACACCAACTACCACCAAGCACAATTGGTACGAAGTTAATTCCGTTTGCAGAATACGCCTATAATAATGCGCGTTCATAGCAGTACAAAAAAAACCCCCTTCGAAATTCAGGTGTCATGAGTCGGTCCTTCCCACCGTTGCCGCAACTACCTGCGGAAGCGTTGAATCCTCGGAGTTTCAGCAGTGGATTTCATCTCTGGCCGAGGGTGGAAAATGGGTCCAGACTGCCTTTACAGCAGGCTAAAGACTCCCCAAAACTTCAAGCGGATAAGCACCGCATTTCGGATTTCCCTGCGTAACGTGTGGAAACCTGGGTGTATTTGTCTACCAAAAATCTCTAAGGAGACGTGCATAAATTTTTCAAAACCTGGGCAAAAGATTCGTGGGACCTTTTCCAGATTACTAAAGTGATTAATGATGTCACTGCCGATTGGGACTTGCTCTAATTCTCTAAGTAATATCCATCCTTTTTTTTTTTTTTTTTTTTCTGTCTTCCATTCCAGTTTTGCTCAAAGGAGGGCTCCACGTTTCCGGATGCCTGGCTTGCGACCATGGGCCGGAGAGAGACCCCCACCGACTATAATTGATGGCCACAAGCATTCACGAAATTGGCAGCTTCATCCCTGGACTTCCTCGTTTTAATCATAAACAGCTTGCAATATTTAGTCTCTTGGGTGGGGTATTCCTCTGGGTATAATCAATGGGTTTATTCCGAAAATATTGACGCCCCCGCCCTCATTTCTGCTTTCCATCGCACCTTTCCGCACAAACCTGGGGGGGAGAAGTCTTTTTTAAGGGAGGCAGAGTGTAAAGGATTCAATGGTGTTGATGAGCGGGTCAGCCGCCTGGCCTTGACTGCATTCCACAACCCGGGCGATGGGCCAGCATCTGCGGCGGAGACCTTATCTCTGCGAGAGAGATGAGAACTCCGTTCCCATGGGAATCCGGGAGGGGGGATGGGATGGACAGAGTTATAACCTGTGCTTCTGGCGGGAGACTTTATTCCTGCCACGTCGTGTACGTGAGCTTTCTAGGATGTCTGAATAAACGGTCTTTTACACCAAAAAAGCCTTTTATTTCTGCTTCTATGGAATTCCTTACAGGTGTAGTGGTTGAGAGCAGGTGGACTCTAATCTGGAAAACTGGGTTTTTGTCCCCTCTCCTCCACATGAGCTGCGGACTCTTATCTAGTGAACTGGATTTGTTTCTCCATTCCTCCATATGAAGCCTTCTGGACGGCCCTGGGCTAATCACAGTTCTCTCAGAACTCCCTCAGCCCTGTCTGTTGTGGGGAGAGGGAGTGAAAGGAGTTTGTAAGCCACCTTGAGTCTCCTTACAGGAGAGAGAGGCGGGTTGTCAATCCAAAACCTTTCTTTGTCTTCCTGCATGGCAGGCGGTTGGACTTGATGGCCCTTGGGGTCTCTTCCTGCTCTGTGATTCTATGATTCTAGGCTGATGGTTGTGCTCTGGAATATTTATGAAAATAGCAATAGCTTTGGCTTGCCATCCCCCAGGTGTGGCCTGGAGATCTACTGGAATTTCAAGAGGTCTTCATATGACAAAGATCAGTTCCCTTGGAGAAAATGGCAGCTCTAGAGGGCAAATTCTATATAGTATATAATAGATACTAGGGGCCTTTCCCCACTTTTCCCTCAGCCGCCGTCGCTGCATGCAATTCCCAGCGCGCGGCATCCCTAGCACGCACCCAGATGTCCCCACAGCAGAGCGCGGGGTCATCAAAAGGCGCCCTTTGCAAGAGCACCAGGGATGCCTCGCGCTGAGGGGGCGTGACAGCGGCAGCGTCGGGGCGGCTGTGCTGTCGCCGCCCCTCTCGTGGGGAGTGCCGGGGGACCCCGCGCTACTCTCCTCAAGTAGGCATCCCTAGCACGCACCCGGATGTCCCCACAGCAGAGCGCGGGGTCATCAAAAGGCGCCCTTTGCAAGAGCACCAGGGATGCCTCGCGCTGAGGGGGCGTGACAGCGGCAGCGTCGGGGCGGCTGTGCTGTCGCCGCCCCTCTTGTGGGGAGTGCCGGGGGCCCCCGCGCTACTCTCCTGAAGTAGGCATCCCTAGCACGCACCCGGATGTCCCCACAGCAGAGCGCGGGGTCATCAAAAGGCGCCCTTTGCAAGAGCACCAGGGATGCCTCGCGCTGAGGGGGCGTGACAGCGGCAGCGTCGGGGCGGCTGTGCTGTCGCCGCCCCTCTCGTGGGGAGTGCCGGGGGACCCCGCGCTACTCTCCTCAAGTAGCACGGGGCTTGAGGTAAGTGGGGAAAGGCCCCAAGTGAAATTCCTCCCAAATTCCCACCTCTGCACATTTGCAGGAACTTTCCAAACCAGTGCTGGCAACCCTATAATATTTTGTGTTTCTATTTCTACAGTTCTGGAACTGATTAACATTTTTCTATATGTTCTCAGGACTCAGAAGCAACCAGAGGAAGTTGGGAGTTGCAGGGCTGACCTAAGATGGTATCAACTACTTTTTCCAGTGGGATTTTTGTGCTAAAAAAGAGAAGGCACTTGAATATGTAGATCGCTGTTAATTTAAAAGACATCAGGTCAAGTGATCACTGTCTGTTTCCTGATGATTTATGGCAGCTAAAAATAGCTGGTATCTTTCACCATGAGAAACTGTATCCCATAAGAATAGTTTTCTGCTTCTCCTGATGGGAACATTCGTGGGACTCAAAAACAATGACTTTATATGAACCTGGGGATAAGTCAAATGTAACGCTTCCTTCCTACTGGTCCAGCTGGAACCAACAACATCAGCGATGGATTGAAATACTTCTGTATTTCACTGAAGTTGTTTAATTGGGCGAACTTTAAAACTACCAGAATAGTGAGCAACGCAAAGAGGGTGCCCCCTGGGAGAAATCAGAGGCGTATCGGGGGGAAGTGGCTCCTGGGGACGACACCTGCTCCGGGCGCCCCCCTGGCTTCACGCCCCGTGCACTCGGGGGCGGGGCTCGGGGGCAGGGCTTCATTAAAAATCATTTTGTACGGCTCATTATTAACATATTTTATAAAAGTGGCCTTTTTAATGCAAGCCTATTGTATCGATTTCGAATACCTTTAATGGCATATAAGTAGTTTAACATTATCATTGCAAGATAATAACAGCCTTTACAACTTCTGACGAGTTAAAATAACACCATTCAAAAATTTAGCCACCGCTTCCAACAGCTCGTAGTTGTGGCTGTTTAAAAGTTATATAACCTTCTGTTTATCTGTCATGCCTTCGCGTCCATGCAGGAAGGGGAGTATGTGCTTCCTCCTATCTATCTCATAAAAATTGTATCAATAACAGTGATTGCTATCGCTCCAGTAATCCTTCAATATGTTGAAATCACTTCTCACCAGGTAATCCTTACAACCCTGTAAGGTAGTCCAGTATTATCCCCAAAGATAATTTTTGTGCTTTTGGTGATGTGCTGTTGTGTTGGCCATCCCATTGGTCACCAATTATGTCTTTGCCATATTTTTCCTAGAAAGCAATTCTCATCCATGGGTTTAGGCTAGGGGTGGCCAACCTGTGGTGCTCCAGATGTTCATGGACTACAATTCCCATTAGCCCCTGCCCATGCTGGCAGGGCTGATGGGAATTATAGCCCATGAACATCTGGAGCACCATAGGTTGGCCACCCCTGCTTTAGGCCAAGGTCAGTATCAGTCTGAAGTCCTACCAGCAAATCACACCGATGTTCAACTCTTGTGGAATGACCGAAAGATCTCCTATTTGCCACGCCTCTTCCAGATGCAACAGTAATTGTGGTTTCCACACTAATTAATCCACTTCCAGTCTTTGTATATGTGAAGTGCTTGTATTACCCAGCTGTGCATCAGTTACAGTGTCAAATATAAGTCACGTTGTCACTTAATCTTCTGTCCTTCCTTCTCCTCTGTTACAGATGAGGACAGCTGAGTTTCATCTTGCATTCTAACATCCTCAAAAAAGGTAGTGTTTCCAGGTGCCCCAGGTGAACGCTTGGATCTGCCAATATGTTTTTCTATCCCCTTGCCAGTTCAAATGGTAGGAACTTGGCCACTTTGAACCTCCTAAGACTTCTTCTGTTCCATTTATGGACAGGAGCCAGAGAAAAGCTATATTCCCTTCATCCCTTCAGTTGAATAATTGACTCAAACAGTGTGCATAGAAAGTGCTGCAAAAGTCGCTACCAATTTCTGGTGATCCAGTAGATCAACAGAGGCGGTTTCCTATCGATACTCAAATGAGCACACAATAGTTTTCACACCACGCTCCAAATCAAAATTGACTTTTTGGGCTCACATTAAATAGAAACAGAAGCATATACATTCCAACTAAAGGAAGCCTCCACAACTCTTAGCTCCAGGGGCGGAGTGAGGGGGAACTGTGCCCGGGGCATGCATGCGCCCTACGCCCCTGTCACGTCCTCCCTCACCACGCCCCCACAGGGGTGCGCCTGTGGTGCATCGTGCACCCCCCCATCCCCTTGGTGCTACGCTACTGCTTAGCTCTTTGTACATACACCTGGGGCTTGTCTAGTCCACCTTAGGACTGCAGAACAGAGCTAATTCTTGGCGACCAGGAGCCAGCGTCAGAAAACAGCCGCTCCAGGGCAGCAGGGCATGCATGAATCACCATAATAAAGCCTTTTCATGGTTAGAGCCGAAGAGACCTGCGATGTCATTTAACCGAAGAAAATCTTAAGGTGTCCACTGGAAGCCATCTTAATCCCAAATGTCTGGAGCCTGTTTGTTGTGATTTCTCCTCTGTAGAAACAGAAAGGCAGTCTCTGCATGTAGCTAAAATTATTTCCCATTTCTTCAGGCTCCTTGAGCAGTGGCAAATAGGTTTCAGGGGGATCCCTGCCTCAAATTAAGCCTGCATCCAGTCTGATAAACTTCCAGTAAGCCAAGCTTTATTGGAACCAGAAATGGACCAGGAAAATTATCCAAGTATCCGCTGAAGGTTGCAGAATCTTCAGTTGGAGAGCTATAAAGCTGCCTTCCGCACCCCACACTGTCTAGCGATCACTCTTGAAACACAAAGGGCATTTGGAAGATCTGGGGTTGCCAACTCTGGGGAAATCCCTGGTTATCTGGGGGTTGGAGGGATTTATTTATTTGTTTGTTTGTTTATTATTTAGATTTCTATACCGCCCTATCCCCAAGGGGCTCTGGGCGGTGTACAACATAGAATCCCAATACAGTCAAACAAGGAGCACAGATTTTCTACATATAAATAAATTACAAATTACACTGGCTCGATCAACTTTAAATACAGTTTCTAAAAACCTTTTAAAACAGCGATGAAAACAATAAGAGATACTCGATAAAACCCATTTTTAAATCCTCTCCAGGAGGGAGGGGCAGCGAGTCCCATTCAAACAGGAGGGACCCAGATGTAAAAGAGCAAAAAGGGGGCACATCATTCAGCGGCTGGTCTCTCCAAAGGCCTGGCGGAACAATTCCATCTTACAGGCCCTGCGGAACTTGTCAAGGTCCCGCAGGGCCCGGACAGCTGGGGGAAGGGTGTTCCCCTGCCTGAGGCGGGGGCCAGAGTCACGTAAAGGCCCTGGCCTGTGTGGAAACCAGCCCGCATCATTGAGGGGCCAGGGACCACCAGGGTAGAATTGGCCTCCACTGAATGGGAGAGAGCCGATTACCCAGGGACATATGGAGGCCGCGCCAGTCTCAAAGGTAGGAGGGTCCCCATGCAGCTGTAAAGGCCTTGAAGAGTCAAGCACCAACACCTTTGAGAGATGATTCAGAACTCAACTGGGAGCCAAGTGCAGCCCAGCACAACACAGGCTGAATCTGAACATCTCATGGCTGAAGCCACCTGTGGGAGAGCAAACGTGCCACTGCATGTTGGACCAGTTTTAATCGCCAAATCAAATGCAAGGGAAGGCCCGCGTAGAGCGAGTTACAATAGTCTAACTCTGGAGGTGACCGTTGCATGGGACTGCACAGTGGCTAGGTCTGCTTGGGAGGAGAGAGGGAAGGGAGCCAGCCGCCGGGCCTGACGAAGATGGAAAAACACAACCCGGGTTATATGGGCCACCTGGGTCTTTATTGAAAGAGACGAATCCAGGTGGACCCCCAGGCTGCAAACGGAGGGGGTCAGCACCAATGTGACCCCCTCCCACACCAGCTGGCTGCTGCCAAGAGGTCCCGCCCTCTCCCTCCTTCTGCAAAGCCAAGCCAGAGGATCTCCGTCTTCGATGGATTCAGTGTTAACCTGCTCTGCTGCAGCCAACCAGCAACCGCCTCCAAGCAATGCTGTAGAGTCGCAGGGGTGGCGACCACTCCTCCCTCCATCAACAAATCAGTATGCTGATGACATTTGGGATTTGGGAAGGGGAGGGACCTCAGTGGATAATGTTATAAAATCTAACTGCCCAAAGCATCCCTTTTCTTCCGGCAAAGTGATTTCTTTTGTCTGGAGAACAACCACAACCCCAGAAGAACTCCAGATCCCCCCTGGTGGCTGGCAACCCTATAAAGATCCCTCCCTTCCCTTGATCTTCAGCTGCTGCGCTTTTGCTGAATAGGTTCCTTGCTGCTCATAACTGCAATCCCTTCTGTGTCTCACCTCCAGCCCAATATGGTCCGCCCCACCCAATATGTGCAGTACACAACCTGGAGGGAGTTCTTGGCAAGTGTACATACTACCAAAGTATGGGAGAGCAGCACACTGTAGTATACTTAGTGCACCCCACAGAGGGTTGGCATGAGGAGGCAATAGGGAAGTTTCCATCAGCTGTCTGTAGGCAACTGATCCCCCCCTCCTACCCAATCCAATCCAATCCAAAAACCTTTATTAGGCATAAACCAGAAGTACCATACATTCCAAGTACAAAAACCAAGGATCATTATTTATCATATCTTGTAGAACATGGATTAAAAATGTGGCAACTGCTTCAGAAATTTCTACATGAGGGCTGTTCAATGGCTTAGACATTTTTTGTTTGTCTGAGAGAAACATACATTCTAGGGGTAGTAAAGCTCCCAGATCGGTTCTAATATCATTATACCTCGAACAGTAAAGCAGGATATGAGGGATTGAGTCCATAGCGTTGGGACAGTACCCCGACAACAAGCAGCTCACTTTGTGTGGGATGTTAAGGAAACGACCTTGAAGATAGACAGAGGGGAATGAGTTGCACCTTGCTCTGGTCATGACCCATCTGCACTTATAATTAACAAGCTGTTCTAAATATACAGCAGGGCCAGATTTCTGGGGTGTGATCCCAAAGTATAGAGGGGAACAGGAGCTTTGTGCAGCACTCAGGAGAGATTGGTATTCCTGGTCGTACAGTCTGATCTTTAGACGATGGTAAATTTCCGTGGCGGTAAGCATATGAAGAGACTCCCATGAGAAACCCAAGGAGAAGATTTTTCCCTAACCCTAACCCTCCTACCCACCAGCCCAGATGCAGAGAAGGGGATGGATGGGGCAGACTCCTACTCCTCCTCACCTGACCATGTTCCAGAGCAGATCTTTGGGCTTTGCCAAAACTACCACAGAAACCTCCTGGCTGCGACCCTTTCAAAAGCAACGGCAGCATATTTGTGCGCTGAATTCAGTTTCTTCTGCTATATCTGCTACAGAAAGCGCAAGCATTTTTAATCTACCTTTCTGGGATAAAATGCAGTTTTTCTCCTCCCGGGCTGCTGTTGTTTGGGGACTCAGTCGTGGTCCTGAGCAAACACGTCCTTTGTGCTCCAGTTTAAAGGATGAGCATTTGCTATTGGGACACTGGGAAGTGTTCTTGCCCTAATTTTCGCCCATTCTTTCTGCTCATCTCTCTTGTTTTCCCATCAGCAGCCCCCTCCCTGCCACCTCATTGTGTCGCCTGGCCGGCTATTGTGCAAGGTTTCCTTGGTTGCAGCAGGCATTGCGAGGAAATGCGCACAAGCAGCACCCCTCGGATTCCGAGCCCACATGACTGTCCCACCACCCTTGCTGTTCAAAAGATTACATGGCCAGGCCTGACTCCACTGTGGCATTTTGACAGGCCCCGGGGGTCATGAGGTCACGAGGCCGAAACCTGCTGTCACTGCAAAGAAATAAAGTGATCATCTTCCCCCAGTTTTAATATGGGAGGGGGAGCTGTCTCACCGTGAATGACCTCACTGACAAATAACGTCAGGGGGAAAACCCAGGAAAAAAGAAGAAGAAGAAGAAGAGGAGGAGGAGGAGGAGTTTGGATTTGTATCCCCCCTTTCTCTCCTGCAGGAGACTCAAAGGGGCTTACAATCTCCTTGCCCTTCCTCCCTCACAACAAACACCCTGTGAGGTGGGTGGGGCTGAGAGAGCTCCGAGAAGCTGTGACTAGCCCAAGGTCACCCAGCTGGCATGTGTGGGAGTGCACAGGCTAATCTGAATTCCCCAGATAAGCCTCCACAGCTCAAGTGGCAGAGAAGGGAACCAAACCCGGTTCCTCCAGATTAACCTGCTCTTAACTACTGTGCCACTGCTGCTCCTAGGAGAAGCAGCCAGCATTGGCCAGCTTGGTCAAAATAGGCTATGGAGTGATTCTGCACACGTTTCTGGCAGTTGGAATTGCCAGCTTTGGGCTGGGAAATTCCTGGAGATTTTGGGGTGGAATTGGGTTGCCAACTTCCAGGTGGCACCTGGACATCTCCCAATATGAGCTCCAGATGACCAAGATCAGTTTCCTTGGAGAAAATGGCTGCTTGGGAGGGTGGATTCCTCTAGTGTCACTATACACTGTTGATGTTCCTCTCCTCCACAAATCCCATCTTCCCCCAGGCTCCATCTCTAAAAGCTGGGCTGAGACCTCAGTTCTTGCTGGGTGACCTTGGGCTAATCGCACCTTCTCAGTCTAGACTACTTCACAGGGCTGTTGTGAGCATAAAATGGAGGAGAAGAGAATGATGTAAGGCAGGGTGTCCAACTCTGGTGTTTCAGATGTTCATGGACTACAATTTCCCATCAGCCCCTGCTGGCACAGCCAATTGGCCATGCCAGCAGGGACTGATGGGAACTGTAGTCCATAAACATCTGACGCGCCAGAGTTGGACACCTCTGATGTAGGCTATTGTGGGTGTTCGCTGGGGAGAAAGGCCACAATGCCATAGAGTTCACCTTCCAAAGCAGCCTCTGATCTCTGTGAGCTACAAAACAGCTATAATTCCAGGAGATCTCCAGCTACCATCTGGAAATCACAACCCTACCGGTTGTGCCGGAAACTGCAGCCAAGTAGCATCCCTGGACTCTCTTGGTGGTCTCCCATCAAAATGCTACCTGGGGTCAACCCTACTTAGCTTGTAAGACTTGTAAGGCCAGTCTGTCCGGGTCAAGGCAATGATCCTCTACAAGACATTAAAATGTTATCCGCTGCTTTTTCTGAAACTGTTCCACGTCAAGCAACGCCGCTTGTACGTAGAAGCAGGTGTCCACACCTTCCACACTCCCAAAACTCGTGAGCATTATACCCCCAAAAACTTGTTGGACTCTGAAGTGCTACTGAACTCAAATGTAGCTGTTCAACAGCAGACTGACATAGCTACCCTATGGCTCCTTCCGCACACCCAAAATAATGCATTTTCAAACCACTTTCACAACTGTCTGCAAGTGGATTTTGCTATTCCGCACAGCTTCAAAGAGCACTGAAAGCAGTTTGAAAGTGCATTATTCTGCATGTGTGGAATGAGCCCATGAAACTAAGATATCTATGACCCTAAGGCACGGTCTCCAGTCTTTGTAGACGTTACAAATATCCGAGGGCCGAGTGTTTATAACAGCTTTATACTGTTGGGTCTGCCTCTGAAGCTCCACCCCTGAAGTCACAAGGACTTCAGAGGCGGAGCCTGCAGGATACAGCTTGACCTGGCCTAACCCAGCGTTGATTGGGCTTCTTTCTGCTGCCAATTATGTCATAGCAGATAGGAAAGGGGGAGAGAGAGACGAGGAGGAGGGCGCAAGCAGCTGGGGGGCATGTTAAATCATTTGGCGGGCCACCTACAGGCCATACTTGTGAGCCCCCTGCCCGAAGGCTTTGAGATAATTATTTAAACCAAGCCTGACTGATATTCTGGAACCCTGGCCCTTTCCCCACTTACCTTTGTCCAAGGGCTGCTGCGCACAATTCCCAGCGCACGCAATTCCTGGCGCGCGCCCTGGCTTCCCCACTGTTAAACTCCACTGATTTTCATGTGAAGAACTAAAGCGCGATCCTTTACCTGGGAGTAAGCTCGGTTGCTGGCAATGGGGCTTGCTTCTGTGCAAACTCTCCTAGGGTCGTGATTCACCCGTTGGGAGAGTTGCACGGTTGCTTCAAAGCAAAGCCACTTTTTATTACAAAGCAAAAGTGCACTTTTTGGAAAACCCCGCACAGAGCGCGGGGCAGTGGGAAAGTCCAGGGGTGACTCCGGGATTGAGATTCCCGCCCCTGGTAGTGACGTGAGCCTTTTGCACAATCAGGAAGCAGTGGGCGGGGGTGGGATGCCTGCTTTGTTCCAATGAACAAAGCAATTTGGGCACTCGGTCTCAAAAAGGTTCGCCATCACTGCACTAGCCCTTTTCTTAACCAAGTAATGATGACATAAAGTTATTTCCAAATGGTTCCAGATTGTTGTCGTGGACTCCCTCACAACGAACGCCAAAACGAGGCTCTTGGCCCCAACCTTTTCCAGCATTGGACCACCTTTGGAATTCTGACACGTGGTAGTAGAGGTAACCACAAAATGGCTGCCGTGGGAGGCAGGCAGCCCCATCCAAACCTGGAGGCAGCAGGCTGTGGCGCCGCCCCACAACCTCCAAAAGGGCTTCTCGGCGGTGCGGGAAGCAGGGAAAACCCCTGAGACCTCCCCACCACCAAACAAGCCCCCACAGGGCTGGCAGGACATATGCCACCAAAAGGCAGGTGTATGTCTGTGTGCTGGTGTGCCGCGCTCAATCCGGGAAGGGCTCCACTCCCACGAATGGCTCAGTCTGCCCTCTCCCACGCTAGCATCCAGGCGGACTTCTGGGTTCTGCAGCGGCAGAGCTGTGTGGTGCATCTCCGCTTCTGCCAGGGTAAGTGCCCCAGCGAGAGCAAATGTCACAGTGTGAGGGTGCACAGCTCCCGAAAGCCCTCCCTCCCTTGCATGGGGCTCTCAGCCACTCACGTAGAAGCCAATATATAATTTTGAAAATACACTGAAAAAAAGGTGCCTACTGCCAAAATGTTATTTTGATCTGCAGGCATAAATTGAATATTCAAGCATATGAATAGTAGGATTGTGAGAACCCATGGTACACAGGATCATTAAAAGTGCGTGTGGCAGTTGGTTATTGGCCTTCCAAAGCGCTGTATAATCAGGAGCATGAACTATGTACATTGGCTCTGAGTAAGAATAGTTAAGCCCTAACACCAACTTTGTTCATTATGTTGTGATGAGCTACTATACAGATTGGTTTTGCAAGCCAGCATGGTCTAGTGCAGGGGTAGGGAACCTGCGGCTCTCCAGATGTTCAGGAACTACAATTCCCATCAGCCTCTGTCAGCATGGCCAATTGGCCATACTGGTAGGGGCTGATGGGAATTGTAGTTCCTGAACATCTGGAGAGCCGCAGGTTCCCTACCCCTGGTCTAGTGCAGTGTTTTCCATCCTTTTCGAGGTCAGGGTACCCTTGACCTCACTCTTCATATCTCACGGTGCCCCTGCCGCCACCTCCCACCTTCCCCTCCCATTGCTCCTGTTTGCCACCCCCCCTTCCCCTCCCAGGGTGAAGGGAAGCACTGGGGGGTGGGGGTGGCTGCTGACCTTGTGGCAGGCCCTGCCCCATGGGCCAGCTCCATGTCCTTGCTGGTGCCGGTGGGAGACACCACAAAAATGAGGGGGGTGGGCGGTAGTGTTGTCGCGGTACCCCTGGGACATGCTCACGGCACCCCAGGGTACCACGGAACCCTGGTTGAGAATGGCTGGTCTAGTGTTTGAAGTGTTGGACTAGGATCAGGGAGACCCAGGTTCAAATCCCACCCTGTGTGACTGAATCTTGCTGGGTGACCCCGGGCCCATCGCACACTCTCGGCCTGACTTACTTCACAGAATGGTTGTGAGGATAGAGGACAGGAGAATCAAGTGAGCTGCGCTGGGTCCCCACTGAGCAGAAAGGCAGGATATTCACAGCCCGCTCCACAGGGCTCACACAGCCGGGGACGGCTCAGCTGCCACACCACTAAGCCACCTCCTGAGGGTTTCCAGAAACTGCCTGAAGCCCCTGCACAGTTCAAAACAGATGGTGTCATTCCAAGGGCTATGCCAGGGCATTGCTGCTCCACACCTGGGGTGCCCCCAGAACGCCCCCAGCTGGGCCCATGCCCTTTTGTACACCTACACAGCTCTGAGGGCTGGGCTGTCTTCCAGGTTAGGCGCCGTCAAGGTCCATGGCACCCACCTGCCTCCCAGGTTGCCCTTCCTGCTAGTGTCAGTGTCACTCACACCAGTGGGGTGGGCAAACGTGCTGGCATGACCTCGTGCCAGCTGCGAGAGCCCTTTCACCTCCCCTCCACCGCCCGCATAGGACTGTAGATAAGTAAAGTCAGTCTTTAAATCTCTGTGCTCATCAACTTTGTAAAAGGGGAAGGCACTTGAGTCTGTAAACCTCCAGTTTGTTAGTGTCTTTGGCTAGATTACTGAACTTTTGTGGATGCGAAAGGGTATAGAAAGACAGAAGCGAGGTTTTAAGAACATAAGAACATAAGAACTAGCCTGCTGGATCAGACCAGAGTCCATCTAGTCCAGCACTCTGCTACTCGCAGCGGCCCACCAGGTGCCTTTGGGAGCTCACAGGCAGGATGTGAAAGCAATGGCCTTCTCTCTCCCGAGCACCTGGACTGTTAAGGCATTTGCAATCTCAGATCAAAGAGGATCAAGATTGGCAGCCACAGATCGACTTCTCCTCCATAAATCGGTCCAAGCCCCTTTTAAAGCTATCCAGGTTAGTGGCCACTACCACCTCCTGTGGCAGCACATTCCAAACACCAATCACACGTTGTGTGAAGAAGTGTTTCCTTTTATTAGTCCTAATTCTTCCCCCCAGCATTTTCAATGAATGCCCCCTGGTTCTAGTATTGTGAGAAAGAGAGAAGAATTTCTCTCTGTCAACATTTTCTACCCCATGCATAATTTTATAGACTTCAATCATATCCCCTCAGCCGTCTCCTCTAAAGAGTCCCAAACTTTTTTTAGCCCTCTCCTCATAAGGAAGGTGCTCCAGTCCCTCAATCATCCTCGTTGCCTTTCTCTGCACTTTTTCTATCTCTTCAATATCCTTTTTTGAAGTCACGTGACCATGAAGTCCTGAACACAGGACTCCAAGTGCGGTCGCACCACTTTTAAGAAAGCAAGTTAGCCTGTACATTATTTTCATACAAAGAAACATCCACCAGGAATTACTTCATACTACATTGGCTGAACAGTTTACTCAGGAAGCCTGGCCGCTGAATCCGGGAGACAAAAGGGATGTGTTTTTAAACAAGAGACGACAAAGAGTTGAGGCATGAATAAGCAATTGGACACGAGAAAAAGCGAAAGAAAATGGGCCCTCCTTCCCTGAACTGTGGGAGGCTTCCCACTTAAATTACTGAGATAAACAGACCATCAAGTGGGAATTTGACATGAATGCGGGGCACGAGTAACAGAAGCATTCTTGGGCTTCGGCAAGGTTTTAAAATTTTGTTCCTTTCCATGTGGTTTCTTGAGGCAGGAATTACATTCGGTGTGGTTGCTAGCCTGAGTTCAGGAAAGGGACATTCTTAATAAGGAATAGATGCTCTTCAAGCACCCCGTGTTGACCTTACCCTGCACTACTTTGTTGCTGGTCCAGCAAGTATTGGCAGAAGGGCTGGTAGAGAGAGAAGGAACATGCTGTACCAAATCCACCACTCTCTGTGTACTCAAAATCCTGTCTGTGTCACAAAGAGCTCTGTATCTGCAACTCTGTAATAAACGTCTCGGTAGAGATGTTTCTGTGGTGGTCAGCATCCTGGGAGCAAATGAACTAATTTAGTGCATAGGCTGCAAGGTACGTGGACTCAGGACTGTGTCTGCCCACTGCACAGCAGAAGTGGTACCAGTCCACACAGGGAAAGATAGTCCAAAAAGGAAGCTTCACTGCAGGATTATAGATTCAAGTTATTCCCCGCCCCACAACACTGAGGGGCTGAACGAGGGGGAACTCTCATGTATATAGCACCCGAGATCTGGTCCGAATCCGAGTTTGGACTGAATCTGCACTGATTCGGATGGATTCAGACGAGTTGGGTCCGAATCCGAGTGGTCCAAATCACATCTGATCCGCAGCTGAATCGCGTTTTTATTTTTTGTTTTTTCACGTTTCGGCCTGCAGGGGGCTCATTTTTAGACATATCGGCTCATTTTTAGACATACCCTGTTTCCCCGAATATAAGACAGTGTCTTATATTAATTTTTGCTCACAAAGATGCGCTATGTCTTATTTTCAGGGGATGTCTTATTTTTCCATGAAGAAGAATTCACATTTATTGTTGAACAAAAAAATGAACATTTATTATATACTGTACAGTAGTTGTCATCACAAACCAGCATAACTAGACAAAATGTGAATCCTATCAAGAATTTGTGCCTTCCCTCCTTCCCTATCTGGGGGTGGTCTTTTCGCTGTCTGAGACCCCGGTTTTAGGGAGTCTGTGTCATTCAATAAGGCTGTTAGCCACCAGAGTGATTGCCTGTCCCACCCACGTCTTCCAGGACCTGCAGGGATGTCGAGGAGTTGTTGAAGAGGCACCACCCAGGGTTTGCCTCTTCCCTAAGAATACCCTCCTCTTTTTCCCCTCCTTCTGACTCTCAGGGCTTCCAATTCCCCTTCCCTTCCTGGTAGCCCTTTCTTGCAGTTTCTCTCTGTTCTCTCCCTGCTCTTGCTTCGTCTTCTCTCTCCCCTTGCATTTCTCTCTCTTCTGTTTTGGCTCCCTCTCTGCTCCGTTCTCTTTCTCTTTCCTTCTGACTTTCTCCCTGCTCCGTTCACTCTCCTTCCTCCACCCCAGCGCCTCCTGCTTGCCCCCCAAGCTGTCCCCTCCGGCCGTGCCTCCCCGTCCCAGCCCGCCCGCTTTCTTGACAGCCCAGTGACCCCTCCTCTTGGAAGACTTCGAGGGGCTTGGGCTGAATGCTGTTGCTGGGCTCTAAAGTGAAACTGCAGAGTTAGGGCTGCTAAAGTCCTGAGAGGGGAATCCCGTCCGCCCTTCCATCTCCTGCATGAACAACCACACCTAAACCTCAAAGAAGTCACTCTTTTAGCTTCTTCTTCAGCGGGGCCTAAAAATGTACGCTAATTCTCCCCTACCTGGCCTAGCTTAGCAGCGGTGCAAAAGCGCTGCAGAATCCCAGCACAGCTAGGGAGCTGTTTGAATCCCCCTTCCCCACTTCAGCCCGTGCAGCTGCAGAAGCCGACCCAGTGCGCTTTTGCAAACAACCCGACCGAGTGGGGAGGGACCCATTGCCAAAAAACAAACTCCGGCCTGGAGCCAGTCTTTCCAACCAACCCAAATGTGCCAGGCCGGGGCAAGTTCCTGCGGATTTTGCATCTCCAGGCATCCCTTGCAAAAAAAATGGGAGGGAGCAATACCCGCGATCCTTCCAAGCTGCTGTGCAGAACGCATGGGGCAATGCAACCCCGGGGACGTTGTGGGGGAGTGCAGGGGAAGAGCTGCAACTTTGGGGTCTTTTGCAAGCTGAAGCTTGCAAACTTGCAGGGTGTGGGGGAAGGAGGGAGGAGGTGGTGGAGAAAGCGGGCCTGGTAAACAAGAGGAGGAAGAAGGAGCCCTGCGTGACGCTTGGTGTGAAGCTCCTGACCACCGCCTCGGCTGACCTCCCTCAGCACAACAGGCGTCCCCTGTCATCATCCCTCCTGGGGAGATAGGGGGCAGGAGCAGCGGGAGAGAGGCAGCAAGGGTGGCGGAGGGCAGCGGCCGAGGCCCCAAGGTGAGCCCGAGCCTTGCCCGAGGCGATGAGGGAGGGAGGGAGAGAGAAGGCAGCAGCAGCCCACTTGCTCCCTGTGCCTGGGCTGCTGCCATGCAGCTGCCGCCGGCCGAGCCCACCAGCCAGAAACAGGAGGCTGGACTGGCCCTCGAGCGCGGAGGTTTAAATGCCCACTTGCTGCTTTCGGCCAGCTAGCTCTGGGGGCGGGCAGCTTAGCGTCTCAAAAATATTAGAAGGGTTTTTTTAGCTTACAAGAAGGAGAGGAGGAGTTTGGATGAATAAGCCACCTTTCTCTCCTGTAAGGAGACTCAAGGTGGCTTGCAAGTAGAAGGCGAGCGGGAGAGAAGAGAGGCCCTGACGACCTTTCCCAACGTGCACAAAGAAGCTGCTCTTTCCTCGGTGGCCCGAGGTTTCTTTCTATAGGAAAGAAAGGCGGGGTAGCCAAACGTTGCTGTTGCTGGTGCACTTCCTCCAGGGGCGGCTCCACAGCTTCCTGCTCTGGTGTTCTGTTCCGTGGCGGGCAAACAAAAACTTTGCTACGCCTTATTTTCGGGGGGTGCCTTATATTGATCACTTCAGCAAAACCTCTACTATGTCTTATTTCATGGGTATGCCTTATATTCGGGGAAACACGGTATCGAGACTTTCCTGATGATACCCCTAAAGTTTGGTGCAGTTTGGTTCAGGGGGGACAAAGTTATGGACCCCCAAAAGGGGTGCCCCTATTCCCCATTCTTTCCAGTGGGAGCTAAGGAGATGGGGCTAACCTTTTGAGGTCACGGTGCCCTTGGGGCCTCCTGGTTCAGCCAGACATGGTCTTTCCCACATGTCCAGTCACAGGTAGTGTATATTTCACAGACAGCTGATCTCATCAGGTGATGGATAAACAGCCCTGCTGTTACCATCCCAGGAGGTTTGGGGGTGCAAACATGTAATTGCTATGTCACTTCCGCCGTAGGGGAAACCTGGCTGCAAGTGCCTTAAGATAGCTGGGAACTCTGTGGTTGCTGAGAAACCTCCGGTGGACGGTTTCTTTCTGCAGTACTCCACCTGAAGCCTGCTGGGTGATCTTGGGCCCATCACAGTTATCTCAGAACTCTCTCAGCCCTACTCCCTTCCCTTGTGGGGAGGGGAAAGGGAAGGAGTTTGTAAGCTGCTTGGAGATTCCTTGTGGTAGAGCAGTGGTTCCTAACCTGAGGTATGTGTACCCCCAGGGGTATGTGCCAGAGCATTATGTAAAAAGATCATGTACTGGGTTTGCTAATTAGGGGGTACAATCAGTGGTGGGATCTAACATTTTTAGTAACAGGTTCCCATGGTGGTGGGATTCAAACTGTGGCATAGCGCCAATGGGGCTGGGCAGGGCACGACGGAGGCATGGACGGGCATTCCAGGGCGGGGCTATGGCAAGGATGCAGCTGCTGCGCCGGTCCTTGGGCGGGAAACGAATGCATGCAGGCACAGGCTGCCACACATGCCGGTGCACCTCCTGCTAGACTGCTTCAAGTTCTGCGTGCTACTGCTGAGAGGAGGGGCGTAACTAAGGCAAAATCACCAATTAGCAACCCCCTCTCGGCACACACAAATAATGAGTAACCTACTCTTGGAAACCTGTGAGAACCTGCTGGATCCCACCTCTGGGTACAATTGTAGCCAAAGGATCTGCGGGTGAAAAAAGGTTGGGAACCATCAAAGTGGAGAAAAGCAGGGTATAAATCCAACACTTCCTCTTCTGACACACTGGGTCGCCTCCATCATGCCAAGATTCCTGTGAGGGAGAGTTCCTGGCCAGGGGTGTGTGTGGTGTGGTGGAGAATCCAACAAGACCTTAACAGTCCAGGTGCTCAGGAGCAACAGCCGCAGAAGGCCCTTGCTTTCACCTCCTGCATGTGAGCTCCCAAAGGCACCTGGTGGGCCACTGCGAGTAGCAGAGAGCCGGACTAGATGGACTCCGGTCTGATCCAGCTGGCTTGTTCTTATGTTCTTAAGGCCATTGCTTTCACCTCCTGCAGGTGAGCTCCCAAAGGCACCTGGTGGGCCACTGCGAGTAGCAGAGAGCTGGACTAGATGGACTCTGGTCTGATCCAGCTGGCTTGTGCTTATGTTCTTAAGGCCATTGCTTTCACCTCCTGCAGGTGAGCTCCCAAAGGCACCCTGGTGGGCCACTCGCAGTAGCAGAGAGCTGGACTAGATGGACTCTGGTCTGATCCAGCTGGCTTGTTGTTATGTTCTTAAGGCCATTGCTTTCACCTCCTGCAGGTGAGCTCCCCAAGGCACCTGGTGGGCCACTGCGAGTAGCAGAGAGCTGGACTAGATGGACTCTGGTCTGATCCAGCTGGCTTGTTCTTACGTTCTTAAGGCCATTGCTTTCACCTCCTGCAGGTGAGCTCCCCAAGGCACCTGGTGGGCCACTGCGAGTAGCAGAGAGCTGGACTAGATGGACTCTGGTCTGATCCAGCTGGCTTGTTCTTACGTTCTTAAGGCCATTGCTTTCACCTCCTGCAGGTGAGCTCCCCAAGGCACCTGGTGGGCCTCTGCGAGTAGCAGAGAGCTGGACTAGATGGACTCTGGTCTGATCCAGCTGGCTTGTTCTTACGTTCTTAAGGCCATTGCTTTCACCTCCTGCAGGTGAGCTCCCAAAGAGCACCCTGGTGGGCCACTCTGAGAGTAGCAGAGAGCGAAGCTAGATGGATCTCGGTCTGATCCAGCTGGCTTGTTCTTATATTCTTAAGGCCATTGCTTTCACCTGCAGGTGAGCTCCCAAAAGGCACCCTGGTGGGCCACTGCAGTAGCAGAGAGCAGGACTAGATGGACTCTGGTCTGATCAGCTGGCATTCTTATGTTCTTAAGGCTATTGCTTTCACCTCCTGCAGGTGAGCTCCCAAAGGCACCTGGTGGGCCACTGCAGTAGCAGAGAGCGGACTAGATGGACTCTGGTCACAGTCAGCTGGCTTGTTGTTATGTTCTTAAGGCCATTGCTTTCACCTCCTGCAGGTGAGCTCCCCAAGGCACCTGGTGGGCCACTGCGAGTAGCAGAGAGCTGGACTAGATGGACTCTGGTCTGATCCAGCTGGCTTGTTCTTACGTTCTTAAGGCCATTGCTTTCACCTCCTGCAGGTCAGCTCCCCAAGGCACCTGGTGGGCCACTGCGAGTAGCAGAGAGCTGGACTAGATGGACTCTGGTCTGATCCAGCTGGCTTGTTCTTACGTTCTTAAGGCCATTGCTTTCACCTCCTGCAGGTGAGCTCCCCAAGGCACCTGGTGGGCCACTGCGAGTAGCAGAGAGCTGGACTAGATGGACTCTGGTCTGATCCAGCTGGCTTGTTGTTATGTTCTTAAGGCCATTGCTTTCACCTCCTGCCGGTGAGCTCCCAAGGCACCTGGTGGGCCACTGCAGTGGCAGAGAGCTGGACTAGATGGACTCTGGTCTGATCCAGCTGGCTTGTTGTTATGTTCTTAAGGCCATTGCTTTCACCTCCTGCAGGTGAGCTCCCCAAGGCACCTGGTGGGCCACTGCGAGTAGCAGAGAGCTGGACTAGATGGACTCTGGTCTGATCCAGCTGGCTTGTTGTTATGTTCTTAAGGCCCTTGCTTTCACCTCCTGCCTGTGAGCTCCCAAAGGCACCTGGTGGGCCCCTGAGAGTAGCAGAGAGCTGGACTAGATGGACTCTGGTCTGATCCAGCTGGCTTGTTCTTATGTTCTTAAGGCCCTTGCTTTCACCTCCTGCCTGTGAGCTCCCAAAGGCACCTGGTGGGCCACTGCGAGTAGCAGAGAGCGGACTAGATGGACTCTGGTCTGATCGAGCTGGCTTGTTCTTATGTTCTTAAGGCCATTGCTTTCACCTCCTGCACGTGAGCTCCCAAAGGCACCTGGTGGGCCACTGCAGTAGCAGAGAGCTGGACTAGATGGACTCTGGTCTGATCCAGCTGGCTTGTTCTTATGTTCTTAAGGCCATTGCTTTCACCTCCTGCAGGTGAGCTCCCAAAAGGCACCTGGTGGGCCACTGCAGTGGCAGAGGCAGGAGGACTAGATGGACTCTGGTCTGATCCAGCTGGCTTGTTCTTATGTTCTTAAGGCCATTGCTTTCACCTCCTGCAGGTGAGCTCCCAAAGAGCACCTGGTGGGCCACTCTTGAGTAGCAGAGCCCGGACTAGATGGACTCTGGTCTGATCCAGCTGGCTTGTTCTTACGTTCTTAAGGCCATTGCTTTCACCTCCTGCAGGTGAGCTCCCCAAGGCACCTGGTGGGCCACTGCGAGTAGCAGAGAGCTGGACTAGATGGACTCTGGTCTGATCCAGCTGGCTTGTTGTTATGTTCTTAAGGCCATTGCTTTCACCTCCTGCAGGTGAGCTCCCCAAGGCACCTGGTGGGCCACTGCGAGTAGCAGAGAGCTGGACTAGATGGACTCTGGTCTGATCCAGCTGGCTTGTTCTTATGTTCTTAAGGCCATTGCTTTCACCTCCTGCAGGTGAGCTCCCCAAGGCACCTGGTGGGCCACTGCGAGTAGCAGAGAGCTGGACTAGATGGACTCTGGTCTGATCCAGCTGGCTTGTTGTTATGTTCTTAAGGCCATTGCTTTCACCTCCTGCAGGTGAGCTTAAAAGGCACACCTGGTGGGCCACTGCAGTAGCAGAGAGCAGGACTAGATGGACTCTGGTCTGATCCAGCTGGCTTGTTCTTACGTTCTTAAGGCCATTGCTTTCACCTCCTGCAGGTGAAGCTCCCAAGAGCACCTGGTGGAGCCCACTGCGAGTAGCCAGAGAGCGGACTAGATGGGACTCTGGTCTGGGTCCCAGCTGGCTTGTTCTTATGTTCTTAAGGCCATTGCTTTCACCTCCTGCAGGTGAGCTCCCCAAGGCACCTGGTGGGCCACTGCGAGTAGCAGAGAGCCGGACTAGATGGACTCTGGTCTGATCCAGCTGGCTTGTTCTTATGTTCTTAAGGCCATTGCTTTCACCTCCTGCAGGTGAGCTCCCCAAGGCACCTGGTGGGCCACTGCGAGTAGCAGAGAGCCGGACTAGATGGACTCCGGTCTGATCCAGCTGGCTTGTTCTTATGTTCTTAAGGTAAGGAAGTAAGGAAGGAGGTCGGGGTCAGGACCGTGCCAGCCTCTGCTCCAAAGCTGCCCCGCAGGACGTGGCGGGGAGTCGGGAAAGGGGCGAGGAGGAGGAAGGCAGGAGAGAGGGAGGGAGAGATGAGGGCGGGGTGCAGAAAAGGCGCCACAGAGAGCGCGGCGCCCACTGGGCCGCACTGCCGGCGAGTCACGACAGGCCCCACGAGGCCAGCGGCCGGCCCGCTCAGGGCGCCCAGTCGCTCTCCCAGTAAGTAGTCCCGGCCTGAGCCAGCCACGAAGAAGAGGCGGCAGCAGCAGCAGCAGGCCTGGTCCGCCGAGGGTCGGGTGAAGCGGCCCCGAGTGAGTTTGGGCCTCGGGGGGGGGGGGGGGGGGGAGGGGGGCAGAAAACCGGCTCCAAACGGCCCCGCCGCCGCCGCCGCCGCCGCCGCCGCCGCCGGAACAGCTTCTCCTCCCGAGGAGGCCGCCTCAGAGCGGGCCGTTCCGCCGGCCGCGCGAGCGAAAGAAACACGCCTCGCCGGGCGGGACCTTCGACTTGGACGGACCCCTCGCCGGCGGGGGGGGGGGAAGAGGGCGGGGAGGCGGCCCCTCCTGCTCCTGGTCCACCCCCCCCCCCTCGCCGCCTCACCTCACCTCACGAGCTTTCCCGCCCTGGCCGGAGAGCGGGACGCGCCTTGGCTGGCCGGCGGCGGGCGTGTGAGGCGGGCCGGCCCCGCTCCTCCCGGCCGCTGCAGTCACTCCCGGGGCCCGGCGGGGGGCGGCGGCGAGTGAGTGAGTGAGTGAGTGAGTGCCGCCCTCCTCCTCCTCCTCCTCCTCCTCCTCCTCCGCTCCCCTCACGCGCGCCCGCCCGCCCGCCCGGCTTTCTGGGGAAGGAGGACCGGCGGCGGCGGCGGCGGCGGCGGCGGCGGATCCACCTGTCGCGGCTTCGGGGCTGAGGAGCCAGCCGGGCGGGTCGCCTCGGGAAGGCCGGGCGGCGGCGGCGGCAGGAGGGGCCGAGTGAGTCGAGGGGCGGGGCGGGCCTGGGGGGGGGCCGGGGGGGGGGTTGGGGGTTCCACAAAGTGCCTCCAGCCGCATCTCAAAGTTATTGCCCCCTCCCCTTTACCTCCCAGAGCAGCGCTGCCAACTCCCGGCTGGATATTTCGGGGGGACGGGAAACACCTGAGCTGCACCTTCCCCCGCAGCCGTTTTCTAACCTCCTAAGTCAGTGGTGGCGAACCTATGGCACGGGTGCCAGAGGTGGCACTCAGAGCCCTCTCTGTGGGCACGCACAAACAGAGTTCATCATGTGGGGGGAGAAATCGCCCCCCCCACACACACACATCTAGGCTGGCCTTTATTACCATTAAACCTAAGACCTAGTTTTGGGGAAGCAGTGTAGGTAACCCTGTTAAGCGCTGTTAAAACCCCACTGATTTTCATGGGAAGAACGAAAGTGTGATCCTTTACCTGGGAGTAAGCTCGGTTGCTGGCAATGGGGCTTGCTTCTGAGTAAACCCTCCTAGGGTCATGATTCACCCGTTTGAAGGTTGCACAGTTGCTTCAAAGCAAAGCCATCGACTACCACCAAGCTTACTCCCGAGTAACGCACGCCTCGGAGCCAACCGTTTTTTATACTAAAACCTTCAGGTTAAATGGCCGTGTTGGCACTTTGTGATAAATAAGTGGGTTTGGGGTTGCAGTTTGGACACTTGGTCTCGAAAAGGTTCGCCATCACTGTCCTAAGTTCTGTCACTCTGTTATGACTCCAGGAGGTCTGCTTGTCATGGTGGGGTTCTCCTGCTCCCCTCCCCCCCTTGGCTCGCTCCCCCCCTTGGCTCATGCTTGGGCACATGTGGATGAGCTACTCGCTCATTAGCAAATCGTGTCTGCAGGAGCACATCAGAGACCCCCCCTCCTCCTCCTCGCAGGGCACCAGGGGTTGGGGGGGGGGCTCCTGACAAACAATTGCCCCATTCTTTCCCCTCCTTGATTAAGCCTCATGTTTCTTTGCCTTCAGTGGGTGGTGAAGAACAGCTGACTTGGGGGGGGGGGGCTGGCTTGTGAGTTGGTACAGACGGGAGAGTTGGAGATTTGCTCGGTCCAATGGGAGGAGGGTCCTGCAAACTTGAGCATTTTTCTCTTTGCCGCCCGGAAAAGTTTCCTTTAACAGCTTTTGACACTGTGACAAAGTTGCAGGTGTTTGTTTAGCAGCCTTAGAGCGGTGGTGGTTCGGTGGTTGTCCTCTGCTTCGAACAGTGTGAGCTCATTTGAATAAATTTACATTTGGAAGGTTGAATGACCATGCCTGCATCCTTGGTTTAGAGATGGAAAGAAATGGTTTGCCGTATTTTGTGCGAAGCATCGAACGGTTATTTTACTTCGGTTTAGATATATTAAAATAACTAAAGGCACAGAATGGACATTCACAGCAGTGCTTGCTAATGGTTTGGGAGATGGTGAAATTAAGAAAAATGAAGAATAAAGATTTGGGTCCCCTCCCCTTTTATCTTAAGGTCTGATCTTTAGTCATTCAAATTAGTATGAGGGAACCTGTCCTATATGACTTTGTATTCTGTTACCTTTAATATAATTAAGTTGTCGAAACTGAATCATAGGAGGAGATGTGGTGTGGAACAACCTAGCCTTTTTAGATCTTGGAAGCTAAGCAAGGTTAGTACTTGGATGGGAGATCAGCAAAAAATGCTCTGCAGCAGAAGGTAACAGCAAAACACCTTTGTTACGGAAGGCAGTGTGGCAAATCACTTTTTAAAAATCCCAGATGGGTTACCATAAATCACTTGGTACTTCACAGTACTTCACATGTGTCTCCGGCACATGTCATCATTATGGTGAGAATTAATTAGTGTGGGAATATCAATAAGATGCAAACAGCATTAGATTGTTTCTAAAAATGACTCACACCACCTTTTACACACAATGGTTAACAGGGTTAACCATTGTTGCCCTTCAGTTAAAGTTTGAACTCATTTGTTTTAGTTTTAGACACTCCAAGCCTAAGTTTTCAAAAAACTGGAAACTTCAGAACAATACGTAAAAATGCTCCAAATGCATGACCCGTTGTTACTTGATATCTTTTGCAAAACTGTGATAAGATTGTATTTAATTATCACTCATCTTACCCTTCTTCCAAAGAAATCAGGGCATGCCATGCACCAGGCTGTGCCATTTCATCCTAACAACTTTGTGAAGTAGGTTAGGCTCGCAAATGAAGGCCAAAACAGATGATATATGGGGACTGCCAAGATTAGAGATTCCATTTTTTTTAAAGCAGCAGGCACTCAGGGGCCTAATTCTGATTGGAGTTGAAACTTTCCTCTCCTCCCCTTCTTGGTGGCTATTTTCCCTCAACCTGAAACAGACCCAGGGAGTCACCGTTGGGGAAATTTATGTGCACAGATGTGTACACCTACATGTTTGCCCCGGTGAGGAAAATAGCAGCTCTTCGGGATCCTTGAAGATCAGAAAAATTAAGTGGGAGAGAGGGCTTGTATCTTCCCTTCCTTTGTACACTCTAGTCCTGAACAGAAACAGGTCTCTGCGATGCCTAATAATTGCATTTAAAAAAAAAAAGCCGAGAGATCTGATTGTAGACTTCTCGAGGTTGATTTGATCCTGAAAGGGAATTTGAATCCAGATCACTCTAGTCCAAGTCCAGCTCTCTTTTTCCTACCTTGTACTGACAGTCATGGGAGAGGGCTTGGAAGAAGAAGCAGAAGAAGAGGATGAGGAAGAGTTTGGATATATACCCTTTCCTGTAAGGAGATTCAAGGCGGCTTATAGAGTCCTTCCATTCCTCTTCCCACAACAGACCCCGGACAAAAGTCTGCTGCTCATGCAGAGGAGTGGGAAATCAAACCCGGTTCTCCAGATATTAACCACCACCACCCCCCATGCTGGCTGCGGGGTGCCATTTCACCGCGCATGATTGGTTCCTTCCAACTTTGTTGGGCAATGTAGATTTCAGAAACCCTTTGGCGTTCTGTTCTGTTAACGTCCACGTGTGTGAGGAGAATGCGATGGGTCTCTGCAGTGGTGCAGCTGATCTGCTTGGTCATTGTCTAGTGTGAACTGAGCAACTGGGGGATTTTTCATGCAAGTGCAGTTTCCCTTTTGAAGTGCTGCGGCTCTGTGGTACAGCATCTTCTTGGCATGCAGAGGGTCACAGGTTGAATCTCCGGCTCCTCCAGCTAAAAGGATCAGGTCATGGGGGATGTGAAAGACCATGGAGAGCAGTTGCTTGTCTGAGTAGACAATACTGACCCTGACGGACTGAATGGTTTGATTCAGTAGAAGGCTGCTGCGTGAGTTCAAAACAGAACGCTATTTTGTTATTGTTGTTTCAGGGCACTGGTTTGTGTGAATGGAAAACCCAGACATTGGCCAGCATATACAAGATGGTATAGCGGCAGAAAGCCAGCCACCAATGGTGAAACTGCAGTGGTGCCAGGGAAGGGCGCCATGCCCCAGGCACGCGCCATTGGCATCATGGGGTGAAAAAAATCGCCCCCAGACCCTCCTCCCAGGGGTGGGGCATGGGTGGATTGGGGGCTTATCGGGGCGGGGTGAGGGTGGGCAGGTCGTGCCCTGGGGGCAGTTTCCTCTCCCTCCATCCCTGCCAGCCACTGTGAGCAACATAACCAGCCACTTCTGGGTTTGGCTAGTAAACTGACACCACCTAAAAAAGCAAAATAGAGCTGTATGGAGAAAATTAAGAAAAGATTTACAATCAAACAGAATTACAGCTCGGTAGTAACAGGTGCGCAGCTAGCTTACTACATACTCACTGAAGTCCTACACAGCATAGTTGTTCTTGAGGCCTTGGGTTGTTGAGCATAAGCAAAGTTCTTTCTGATAGCAACAAAGGAGGGAAGGTAAAAAAAGAATGATTAGCTATTGCAGTGAAGACTCTTTATGGAAAATGCTGGCCACAGTTTGGTGACCTCTTTCAGCCAATTCTGGGGCTGCCCTCACTGAACCTTCCAGGCCTGGAGCAAATTGCCTGCTCCCAACTTGAATGAACCATTCACCCTTCCCCAAAATGGAACTTTCTCACCTGCATCGAATTTCTAATTAGGACCAGTCTGGGAACTTGTCCTTGAAGATAAGCAGGAACAAATTCTCTCCTCTCCTCCCCCCCCCCCCCCCCCCCCCCCGGCTGCCCGCTACTGAGCAAACAAAAAACCCAAGCCACTCTGCACCTGGCCAGGCTTGCTGCTAACTAAAACGGGAAGATTCTCCTAAGATGGATGCTTTCTGGGCACATGGCAGCCACACAGACCAGGAGCACTGTGCTCCCAGTAAGCATGGTTGGCAGGCTTCTGGTTCACAGCAATGGCAAGGAAACATCTGCTCTGCTGTAAAGTTCAATTCGTTTTGTTTTGTTTTCTCAAAGTATCCTGGCACCACACCAGCCCTGACCTGGGTGGCCCAGGTTTCCCAATCTCATAATATCTTGGAAACCAAGCAGGGTTGGCCCTGCTTAATACTTGGATGGGAGTCCACCAAGGAAGACTATGTAGCTTCCTCTCAGCCTCAGATGTTGGGTTGGGAAAAAATACTGGTAGCACCACATCCTGGCCCAGGTGAAACTTAGAAATGACGTTTGGTAGAAATGTCAAACTGGGACTCAGCACTACCCTTTCTGCAAATATTCTCGGAAAGGGCTGGTCCATGCACAAAACAGCCAATTCACTGACCCTCCTAGTGACAGTCATTACTACTAAAAACACACTTCCAAGGACAGATAATGTAAAGAGGTGGTTGCCAAAGGTTTATTCTTTAACATAGTCAATACCAGTGACAGTGACCATTGAGGAACAATGACTCCAGATGGGTACATGTTCACAAGTCCCTTCAAAAACCTTTTGGGCATCTTGTGAGAGAATAGCGACCTGCCCTCTACTCCCTCCTGGAATGCAGACATGGCAGCCCCATTTTGGGTGCTCCCTCCACCCTTCATCCGAGTGCCAGAGGTTCCCACATGCTGAAGGAGGCTGAGGACCCTGCCCCCACCTCATAGGGCAGCTTTCAGTGGAACTACTGGAATTTATTCAAGGGCAGAGCTTGTTTCTCTTAAGTAAGGTGAGGAATGAAGTTGCAGTTGGATCTCTCTTCCAAGTCCTTTTCTTGTATTCCTTCAAACTTCTGTTGTTTCTTATTCACATCTGTTCTGGGGTGTATTTGAGATTGGTATTTCAGTGTTTCTCTTTGTATCATTTGGAATGACCTTGGTTCCTAACGCTGTGCAAACTATTCCTGCCACTTCAAGACAGTTCACAAAAACACTTTGCTGTGTTTAGATTGTTTTATCTGAATTAAATCTCATTTTGTCAATAAGACACGTTTGACTCGTGTGAAACTTCTGAGAGGCTGAAAGGTTTTTGCCTACGGTATTTCATTGTTTGGCTTGGTGAAATTTTCCCTGCAATATTGTCTTTCTGTGGCCTCACTGAGCAACAGTAATGTTCCTGAAAGTTTGGTTTCATTAAGAAAAATGGGCTATTTAAATATTTACATTTTCTCCAGTGAGTGTAGATTCTGGACTGAATTGATAAGGCTGAGCTACAGGCTACGATTGCACTGAAGGAGTCAACAGCTATGGATATGTTTGCCCAGGTGTTAAGGAATTCTTTAGAAGTGGGGTTTGCTCAGGGGAGCTGTGAGAGGGTTTGGGTCTGTCTGTGAAGTCAAGGATGAAAAGAATGCTCATACTTAAGGGAGACAGTCCACCAAATACTGGCATGTTCTGTCTGTTCTCCCATCTCTACAGAAAAAGTTGTGACACTAGTAAATGAAGTGTACTTGCTCATGAAAATCCATGTTAAAAACCAAGAAATTTGAAAGAAATCAGGAAGCCAAAACAAACATATGTTTTTCAGAGGCTATTGTTATCTTTCAGGTCAGATCGACCTGTTTTGGTGCATTGCCAAATGCATCACATTTATCATCAAAAGAGATACCATAGGTAAACCTTTTATCATCACAGAAATTGTCCTGCTTTTAGCCAAAGCTATTTCTAAGGAGTCTTTTTCTTGTTAAACGGTCAGCTGTACACAAGCGTGTTGGAGACAGAATTAGAACTAAGGCGAGTGGGTTTTTTGTCCTACCTTGGACATCTTCCGCACATGCAGAATAATGCACTTTCAATTCATTTTCAATGCACTTTGTAGCTGTGCACTTAACACACAAAGGTTAACTCTTTCTTAGCTTACTTGTGTGACTAATACTTGCTAAATCACGACAGTCTGTCTATGTAGCTACATAAACATAATCCCTCCCAAATTAAAAAAAAACCTGACAGAAATACAGCAAGAGACGGCCGACATGATCTCAGAAAATGGTGCCAACCAGGAAGTCCAGAGACTGCAGAGTGGCATGGGAAACATTTTACAGAGCTCCACACAGCAAGTTAAGACGATTTCAAGACGTTTTCACAAAAACAATTGCTAGGGAACATCATGCAAATAAAACATTTCCAGGCGGGAAATAAAACGTTTTGGGATAAAAACCATGCGGAACTCCATGAAGGAAACGTTTTATTTCCTGCCTCAAAATGTTTTATTTGGTTTGTGCGGAAAGGGCCAATATTGATACATAATACCCTGGCCCAACCATTGACACTTTATACATGCATTTGTAACGCTGCCTCAGGCAAATCTTGAGAAATATATAAATCTTTCAATGTAATGAATATTGTTCTCATCATGTTATATAAAATAAGGAAAATGTTTTGATTTGGGCTGGAGTGTTCTGAGCTTAATCCAGTGTATGTTATTACCCTTCTTTCATTTCTATGCCATGGTGCTAGAGCTCTTTCAGAAATCCATAAGAAATAGATGATAAAGCATGTCTGAATTGGGTGAGATTTTTCAGTATATTCATAATGGTTAAGCTTGTAATAACAACCAAAAGAGTGGCAGTACATTTTGCCACAGTTGAAGGCTGACTGGCGGATTGAAGGTATTTTTCCTGCTGTGTCATAAACACACCTGCCCCGGTGCTTTATCACTAGAACACCTAAAGTGCTTTTGATTCTAGTGTTTATTAAGTTGTAAAAATAACAGCCTTTTGCAAAGCTCTAATTTGTGGTTGGGTGAGTTACTGTGAGCAACTGTTCTTGGCTCTTATTTTTGTTATGCTTGTCAGTTATAGTGTTCAGGAAGTATCACTGCACATTTAAAGCATATGGAGCACATTAAATTACTGTGGAAAGACAAGCAGTTGCAAACCCCCTTTTGATAGTACCTAAAGCTCAAGAGAGCAGATTAACTTGAGTATTAATATACCTTGCAGCAGAGTTGGCAGCTAGATTTTCTGGATTCTAGATTTTCCCCTCCTTGTTTGATCAATATCATAATTACTGGGTATGTGATTTTCTGTTTATTACAATGCGTAGCAATTTCTGTTTAGTTGTCAATTTTGTTCATGTAAACTCCTCCAGTATTATTTTGATTTAAGGGATTGCTAAGCCAGAATAACTAAGAGAAACAAACAATAAATGTGGTTTCCTTTAATAATAATTGGGATAGAGACACCCTGGCAGGTGTTCATGAAGATGCCCTCTGATGTACTCTGATATTTTTCTCTCCTGAGGTCTTTCTGATTGCTGTAGCAACATCTTTAAAGAGACTGTATGGGTCTATGGCTTTCATGGCTGAAATCAGTTGAAATCTCATAGGTTTTCTGGGTTGTATGGATGTGGTCTGGTAGTTTTTGCCCTTAATGTTTCACCTGCATCTATGACTGGCATCTTCAGAGTCATTCATGGCACAGTGTGGGGTGACTGTGTGGTGGCGTATACGTTTTGTCTACCTCGCAGGTAGGAGAGGGGTATGAGGCACATTTTCATGTGACTGGGTGGAATTCAATTGCTGTTGCATTTGAACGTCTCTGGTTTTTGGCTTTGGTGTTTTTGAGTATTAGTAGCAGGCTTTTGTGGATTTTCATATTCTTTTTGTTGAAACTGTCCCAGTCTTTGTGGATTTCAGTGACTTCCCTGTGTTGTCTGACATAGTAGCTGTTGGAATTGTCAAGAATTTCTGTGTCTTCAAATAAGATCTTTTGTCCAGCTTGGTTTGGCGCATGTTCAGCTACTGCTGATTTCTCAGGTTGTATTAGTTGGCAGTGCCTTTCATGTTCTTTAATTCTTGTCAGAATGCTGCATTTTGTAGTTGCCATATATACTTGCCCACAGCTGCATGGTATACAATAGTCTCCTGTGGAGGTATGGGGGTCTCTCTTGTCCTTTGCTGACCATAGCATTTGTACTTTTTGGGTGGGTCTGAAGTCTGTTTGACAGTTCCATATTCCATGTAGGATCAGTAATCCCAAACTTAAAATGGTTGGTGGTCAAAGGAAACCCCTTTTCCTCTTTTCCATCACAGGAAAAAATGGTTGGTTCTCTCCCTTTGTACCTCCACTAAGAATTGCTGAGAGATGCTATGGGGGAAGGGGCCAAAGGTCAGTGGTAGAGCATCCTTCTTGGAATGCAGAAAGTCCCAGGTGCCGTCTTCTGGCATCTCTAGTTAAAAGAGGACCAGGCAGTAGATAATGACAGGCGGTGAGATCCTGAAGCGTTTCTGTCAGTCTGATTAGCCAAGACTTGATTTTGATGGACCAGTGGTTGGTTTCAGAATAAGGCAACTTCATGTGTTCATGTGCTTCAATAAAATCGTTGCTGAAAATTCCAGGAGCAGCAGTGGCGTAGGAGGTTAAGAGCTCGTGTATCTAATCTGGAGGAACCGGGTTTGATTCCCAGCTCTGCCACCTGAGCTGTGGAGGCTTCTCTGGGGAATTCAGATTAGCCTGTACACTCCCACACACGCCAGCTGGGTGACCTTGGGCTAGTCACAGCTTCTCGGAGCTCTCTCAGCCCCACCTACCTCACAGGGTGTTTGTTGTGAGGTGGGGGGAGGGCAAGGAGATTGTAAGCCCTTTTGAGTCTTCTGCCGGAGAGAAAGGGGGGATATAAATCCAAACTCTTCTTCTTCTTCTTCTTCAGGTGCCACAATGAAATTTCTAGGTGCCTTGGCAGTCTGGTGCCTGGGATTTTTCAAGGCCTGTGCTTAGCCTAGCCAGATCTTTTTGTGTTTAAGGCTCTCTTTTCTACTGGAGGCGGGGGACATCTTGATGGGTGTTTTCCAACTGGATCTCAGGGAAGCAGGAACTAGAATTCTGTCACTTCCTGTAGACCGGTTGGCGCCCACCCAGATCTCCAGTAACGTTCCTGCTTCATCCAGGGAAAGCAGCACTTCTCAGAGCTCCTGCTACTTTTCAATTTTTCTTCAATTCCTTCATTCTTATCTAACTAACTTCTTATTCTCACAACCAGGAGGTCTTTTCCTTGGTGCAAACCGGGATAACCTCTCTCTCCTCCCCCCCTCCTACTTCTCCCCCCCCTCTGAAAATGGAGTGCCGCCACTTCTCTCCTCCTAAGGAGACCTTCTCTCGTTCCTCCGCTGAGAGGACGAGATCCTCTGCCGCAACCACAGTCCTTCAACAATCGCAGACGACCAAGCCGGCAGGCAAGGTGTCTGCCAAGACGGCAACAGGCGGAAAGAAAAAGGCGCGAGAGGAGGGGGCGGTCCCAGCGGCGCCTGCCGCGAAAAGGAAAAAAGCGGCTGCAAGCACCTCCGTCCCTTACAGGGACGGATCGTGTGCGGAGCGCCCCCGGACTGCGGGGGACGAGCAAGGGCATGCGGCGACGGACCCGGGCGCGGCCGGGAGACCATTCAGCCCGCCCAGACAAAGCAACGTCGCTGCGGAGGAGGAGGAAATCGCCAGCATCCCGGGGAGGGCCGCGGAGGGCGGATCTCCATCGCGCGCAACGCCCCCTAGCGCGGATCAAACTCAACAACACAGGCAAGATCGCTACGGTGGGGGGGTTGACCTGGCCTCAGCTTCAACCTTGGTTCCTTCACAGCTCCTGCATGGAGGGTGGCAACAGGCCTCCCCAGAACAATTAGTGGAGATGTTTAGTAAAAGGATGAGGGAGGAAATTAGATCCTACCACAGAGCCCATCATAGAAGGGCTAGATCCATCTCAGTTTCCTCTTCTTCCCCTTCACCCACCAGATCCAGAGGGACTAGGGCTGGCCCCTCCTCGGTCCCTTCCATATTGCCCGGGGAAACATGTGTCAGTGAAGGGGAATGTGAAAACTCTGACCACTTTTCAGAGCCAGAGGAAATCCCCAGTGAACCCACTGACCCAATACACAGGTTTTTCAAGGTGGAGGACGCTACCTTCCTCATCACCAAAGCCATCGCCGCCTTAGAATTGAAAGACCCAGAAGACGCAGTGGACTCCGCTGCACCCACTTCCTCCTCTCAGAAACCCATTAAAGGTGTCCCCAGAGGCAAGACCGAGATTTTTCCAGACGATGACCAAGTCAAAAACTTCCTTCCCTTACCAGAATATTTCGAAAAGAGAATGAAGAAAGAGTGGATCAATCCCTCTTCCAGTAAGGGCTTTACCGCTAATTTCAAGAAATTCTATACCACTCCACCTCATCTACAGCGCCTCCTGCAGGTACCCCAGGTGGACGCCCCGGTAGCCTCCCTCCAGTCAGGAGGATTAGTCTCTCAAGACGGTGATGGATCTATTAAAGACCCCTTAGACAAAAGATGTGACATCATACTCAAAAGACTTCACGAGAATCTGGCCACAACCACCAAAATCTTAGCTTCCTCAGCCACCATGGCCAGAGCCGGTATAGTCTGGAGCCGTAGGGTTCTCGAACTCATCCCACCTGCCCAACAGGGGATCAGGGAGGGAGTAGAGAGGCTTCTACTCACCATTTCCTTCCTTGCAGACTCCGATTTCGATGCCTTCTTGACCACCTCCCGCTCTCTAGCCATGGCTTCAGTTCCCAGGCGTCTGGCCTGGCTGCGCTCGTGGCAAGCGGATTTCCACTCTAAACAACTCATTTCTGGTTCTCCTTTCAAGGCGCCTCCCTCTTCGGCCAGGAATTAGAACGCATCCTAGTGGAAACTCGGGATCACAAGAAGGCTATGCCCAAATTCTACAGGGCGGACCACAACTCCTCCAAGACCGCTCCACCTTCCGTTCTCACAGAACTCTGCAGAGATTCCCCAAGGAGGGCCGTAGATGGCAGCCTCAACAAGGATTTCGTAGACGTACCAACAACAACAACACTAACTCCAACAACAACTTCAACCACTCCTTTCGTCCCCACTCCAAACAAGGCAAACCTTTCGGAGCGGACCGTTCCAACAAATCCTGACTATGTTCCCCCGGTGGGCGGCCGTCTCCATCTTCCAACACCAATGGACGGGCGAGCACGTGGATCGTTGGACCAAGGAAATAATCCAAACAGGATACGTCATAGAATTCCAAAAGATTCCTCCCCCTCGCTTCCGAGCGTTTCCAGTCAACTCCAATCTCATCAAGGCCAGGAAAACACAGCTGGCCATTCAACACCTGCTGGCCATCAAGGCTATCGAGCCGGTACCCAAGCAAGAAAGATCCTCGGGCATATTTTCGCACTTCTTCACCGTTCCCAAAAAGAACGGAGACTGGCGAGCTATACTAAACTTGAGGTTCGTCAACCAACACATAAGACTTCACCGGTTCCGGATGGAAACCCTTCGCTCGATAACCGAAAACCTGCGCCCAGGGGACTTCCTCACCTCCCTGGACCTCACAGAGGCATATCTTCACGTGCTAATAAACCCGGCCCATTGAAGATTCCTTCGCTTTGCAGTAGGTCAGGACCAATTTCAGTTCAGGGCCTTGCCGTTCGGACTGGCCACCGCGCCCAGAGTGTTCTCCAAGGTCCTTCTGGCTCCCATCACCCTCCTCAGACAACAGTCAGTTCACACCCATCCATACTTGGACGATATACTGATCAGGTCCAAATCACATCAACAAGCCACCCTGGACGTAGCCAAGACTCAGGCAACCCTCCAGCTACACGGATTCCTGGTAAACCTCACCAAAAGCCACACGTCTCCTTCCTCTAACGCTTAGAACACTCCAATTTCATGGGCTTATCATTACGACACCACTCAGAACGCGCTGTTCGTCCCACCGGCCAAGGTCTACAAAATTCAAACCCTAACAAACTTCAGCATATCAACCAAGAACCCTTCTTTGCTCCAACTAGCAAGCCTCCTCGGGCTGATGGTTTCGGTCTACGACATGACACAATGGGGAAGACTTCACGCACGCCCTCTACAAGCGTTTCTACGGCCACTTCAACACCAAATCATGGCCAGACAGGACCGAACACTCATCCTACCGGTTCAGCTAAAGAAACAGCTCCGATGGTGGACAGCCCGGAGCAACCTGGAAAAAGGAAAGGTCTACCTACACCTCTCCCGCCCGGAGATCTTCACCGATGCCAGCCTGCAGGGATGGGGAGCCACCCTACAAAACCAATTTGTACAAGGACAGTGGACCAAAGAACAAGCAAGCCTCCCCATCAACGTTCTAGAGACCAGGGCCATCTTCCTAGCCCTGCAACACTTCCAGCCCAGGATTCAAGGGAAACACATTCTGATTCGGACAGACAACACGTCTGCCAAAGCTTATATCAACAACTATGGGTCAGCTTCCTCCCATCTACATATCAGGAGGCTGCATGCAAATCCTGTCCTGGGTAGAACTCCACCTGTAATCTATTCCTCGGCCGAAAGTACACTATCCACAATCCTTAACGTCACAGCGGATTGGCTGAGCCGCCAAACAGTCTCCGAGGCCGAATGGCAACTCAAACCAACCATCTATCAACTCATAACCCAGACCCTGGGTGTACCAGAAGTGGACCTATTCGCCTCGATCCACAACCGCCAGACGCCAACCTTCATATCGCGCTTCTACCATCCAGAAGCCCTAGAGGTGGACGCTCTAACAGCCCAGTGGCCCAGGGCTCTCCTCTACGCCTTTCCCCCCACGCCGATCATCCCCAAGGTACTTCGCAAAATAATTCAGGAAAAGGCTCGGGTCATACTAGTAGCTCCCTACTGGCCGCGGAGACCCTGGTTGTCGACCACAGTGTAGAACTAGTAACTTCTTCCAGCTCCCACTCCCACCGCGACTCCACCCGACATGCTGTCACAGGGCCCAGTCCTTCATCCGGACCCCGGATGGTTCCGATTGACCGCATGGTCCTTGAACGGAGGATCCTGAGGGATAAGGGGTACTCTGCGCAAGTGACATCCACCATCCTAGCGTCCCGCAGGGCTTCTACTAACAACATATACAACTGCTCATGGAAGGCCTTCGTGAGATGGTGCACCAAACACTCAGTTAACCCGGAATCCCCGGACCTTCCCCAGGTGCTTCTCTTCCTACAAGAGGGCTTCGAGATGGGCCTTCGTAGCGCCACATTGAAACGTCAGGTAGCAGCCCTTTCGACCATCTGGCCCAATCACCATGGGTGCCCAATGTCAAAACACCCGGACGTCATCAGATTCCTAAAAGGAGTCCTTCAGCTTCAACCACCAACCATTCACAGATTTCCATCCTGGCGTCTTCATCTAGTGCTTTCGGCGTTGACGTTTTCACCCTTCGAACCAGTCCAGTCCATCCACATGAAGTGGCTACGCATGAAGACTCTTTTCCTACTGGCCATAACCTCAGCAAGAAGAGTGTCAGAACTCAGTGCCCTATCAGTCAATAAAGACCTTTGCATTTTTCACAAAGACCGTGTAGTACTGAGGACGGACCCCACCTTCGTTCCTAAAGTCAGGTCAACATTCCACCTTAATCAGGACATCATCGTTCCTAATTTCTGCCCCAATCCATCCCACCCCAAAGAACGCCAGTGGCATAATCTCGATGTTCGTCGCTCCCTCAAAGCCTTCATCATAAGGTCGGAGCCTGTACGCAAGTCCAGCAATCTATTCATCAACATTGCCCCTCCTAACCTGGGGGGACCCATGTCCAAGGCCGCCATCAGTCGTACACTCAAAGCCTGCATAATCGAGGCCTACAAGGCCACCAATCAACCCATTCCACTAGGCATTACTGCACACTCCACACGCAGCGCCGCAACCAACGCGGCCCTTAGAAACCAGGCATCAGTCTTAGACATATGCAGAGCAGCCACCTGGTCTTCTGTATCCTCATTCGTCCGGCACTACAAGCTACATTCCATGGCAGCCGCAGAGGCTACCTTTGGTAGAAGGGTGCTGGAACACATCATTGGGGACTGATAATACTGCACTCCTCCCTTATTAGCGACACTGCTATCGGCGGTCCCATCAAGATGTCCCCCGCCTCCAGTGGAACGGTCCATTGGTTACTTACCGAGAAGGGTCCTTCTACTGGACGGCAGGTATCTTCACCCTCCCGTGGTCGCCATCAGTCCCCAATTATGCTCAGCACCAGTTCCCAATGATATTCAACCAGATTCAAACGAGCCTCTGGGTTGGCACCCCCCCCCCTATATGCCTCAGTTTTCTTCTGTCCTGTTGACTGTTAACTGTTACTGTTACTGTTACTTCCTATTAATCGAGTTCTCCCAGGTTGTGTTAAAAAAGGGAGAGCTTCCACTGCTTCATCAGGCGTCTACTGGAGATCTGGGTGGGCGCCAACCGGTCTACAGGAAGTGACAGAATTCTAGTTCCTGCTTCCCTGAGATCCAGTTGGAAAACACCCATCAAGATGTCCCCCTGCCGTCCAGTAGAAGGACCCTTCTCGGTAAGTAACCAATGGACCGTTCCCTAACAGTCTAAGGAATTAATAACACTCCTTTGGGCGTTATGGCCATACTCTGTATTGATTATGACTTAAGCTGCAAGTATAATGGAGCAGTCCTCAGAAGATCTATTCTGTGGGGCTTCCTCCCAAAACTGTTGTTAGCATTGCATTGCAAAGGTTGAAACTGGGTGGGGAAATTTTCTCATCATTTGGTATTCAGCCTTAACCAGTTTCTTCTTCCAAGGTCACCTGGTCAAAAGAATTGCAGGGATTTATCTTCCAAGTAATTGGGCCTAACTTAAAGTTATGGGAGGTGTGTATCTGCCATCAAAATCTGTTTCCCGGGCTGGCTATGCATTATGAAATGGATGTGAGCTCATTGCCCTCTGCAAGCAGCAGGGATCTCATGGGATACTTTTCTTTTGTAACATCTCCTGAAGATGTCCAAGGAGGCCCCCCTGCTCACCTCTTTAGGAAGTTCATTCCATAGAGCCAGAGTCAAGATGCCAGACAGGCCACCCTGAGCAGTGGGATAGCCATGGAGCACGGGGACATATGGAAGGAGATGGGTTTTCAAATATGTGAGTGGTTTCAGAGCCCTAGACTTTTTCCCACACTGTAGAAATGGGAGGGGAAGATCTTGCTTGGGCCCCGGGGGTTGCTGTAGATTCTCCACCAATCAGAAGTGTTTCCTTAGCAGAGGGTGGGAACTGGCGGAAGGGGGGCTATGGTGATGGAACAGCCAATCAGCAAGCAGGAAAAGTGGGATGTTTGCGCCTGCACGCTCGCATTGTAAAAAAAAGAGGGTTTGTGCAAATGGGCAGAAAGAAAACAGATTATTTCCTTCACGGAAAATGGGTACCCATGCAAAGGACAAAAATGGAATGAAATGAACCTGGATTCAAAAGTAACGGATGCAAACGCTGCAGAGGTCAGTTCTATCAGTCACAGACCAGGAAAGGGATTTGGGTGTCTTAGTTGATAGTTCCATGGGAATGTCAACTCAATGCATGGCAGCTGTGAAAAAGGCAAACTCTATGCTGGGGATCATTAGGAAAGGAATTGAGAATAAAACTGCAAGGATTGTCATGCCCTTATATAAAGCAGTGGTGCGACCGCACTTGGAGTACTGTGTTCAGTTCTGGTCGCTACATCTCAAAAAGGATATCGAAGAGGTAGAAAAAGTGCAGAGAAGGGCAACGAGGATGATTGAGGGACTGGAGCACCTTTCTGATGAGGAGAGGCTGCAGCATTTGGGACTCTTTAGTTTGGAGAGGAGACATCTGAGGGGGGATATGATTGAAGTCTATAAAATTATGCATGGGGTAGAAAATGTTGACAGATAAATTTTTTTCTCTCTTTCTCACAATACTAAAACCAGGGGGCATTCATTGAAAATGCTGGGGGGAAGAATAAGGACTAATAAAAGGAAACATTTTTTCATGCAACACGTGATTGGTGTTTGGAATATGCTGCCACAGGAGGTGGTGATGGCCACTCATCTGGATAGCTTTAAAAGGGGCTTGGACAGATTTATGGAGGAGAAGTCGATCTATATGGCTACCAATCTTGGTCCTCCTTGATCTGAGATTGCAAATGCCTTAGCAGACCAGGTGCTCCGGATTAGCAGCAGCAGCAGCAGCAGAAGGCCATTGCTTTCACATCCTGCATGTGAGCTCTCAAAGGATCTGGTGGGCCACTGCGAGTAGCAGTTTTTTTTGTGTGATGTTTACCATGCCAGCACCTTTTTCACAGGATTTTCCAAGTCTTGATGATTGTGTGCTGGTCTGCCCCACTTAACCAGACTGAGACTGGATCCAAGGTGGATCCTAAGGTGACTTGCAGAGGCAGGGAGGAATTGGAGGAAATCACTACAACCTTATATGAATAGTGGCACTTTCTAAAAAATAAAAACCAAAAGCACTTTGTTTAGTGATTAAAGATCTGCTTTACGCTTCATTTTTGAGTGTGAACTGACTGCATAAAATCTCACTCACATTTTAGGCACGCCACCCAGTGGGATATTTCCCATTTCCCTAACACTCAAAGACATGAATTTTTCGTAATTCTCCTGAAATATTTGTTCTAAGATTTGCTCCTTCTGATCTTCTTGTTGGCCACCTTTACTATATATAACCTTCTTGGGGTTTTTTATTCAATTGATCCACTCTGTACCTCACTAAGGTAAATGTATAACTGAATCAGCTTAAGGAACTGAGGTGTTTCCCCCACCCCACCCTTTTTTCTGTTATGTTTGGTCTCAGAGATCCTGCTAGAGGTTTTTCAAAGTCCAACCATAAAACATTAGAATTTTATTAAACTCCTTAGGGGAATAGGAGAAGAGCAAGGAAATATTTGATGAGAAAAAAGAAGCAGCAGCATTGGGCTCCATTTTCAGAAATGTCCCCGGACCTCGTTGGGTGGGGGAGGGGTAAGGGAACGAGCATTTTGAAGCACAATGCTTCAATGCTGCTGTTATTGAATAGCCAGGGGTGGTATTCATCTACTAGCCTTTTCTTCTGCCTGAACTGCTTTGTAGTTGGCAGAGTCGTGTAATTCGATGCAGCAGAGCTGTCAGTCTAATTGTGGGTGCTTTGTGCCAGTGATGCTGATTGTGCCACTCAGGCAAATGGCCATTAGTAAAATGATGCCACTGAACTTTTGATGAACACCTTCAAAACGGATGCTTTTGGTAAATAATGCTAAAACAATAGCTTACCGCAGTGCAATTTAAAAGAACAAGACTCTGCCTTGCCTCAGGATCCAACTGGAGATCTGAGAGAAAGAGAGAGAGATATCTTTCCTGACTGGTAGTCAGAGGTGTATTAGGCGGGGAATAGCACTCAGAGACACCTTCTCCAGGTGCCCCTCCCATGCTCGCAGGTCCCCTCCCCCAGGGCCTGGGAACGCCAGGAGCCGGGGCTCGGTGGTGGGGGGCAACCCAGGCTGGAGCTGCGGCCACTCACCACTGACCCCTGACCTGCAGGGAGGTTGGGGGAGCTGGCCTGCAGGGAGGTGGGGGGAGTTGGTGGCGTGTGGCTGGGGCACATGCTGTATATATCACGTGGAGGAGAGGTTTCTGGCCAAAAGGCATGCGCCCGGGGACATGGGTGACTCCATGTCCTTATAGGCCTGTGGTGGCGAACCTTTGGCACTCCAGATGTTATGGACTACAATTCCCATCAGCCCCTCCCAGCATGGCCAATTGGCTATGCTGGAAGGGGCTGATGGGAATTGTAGTCCATAACATCTGGAGTGCCAAAGGTCCCCCCCCCCACCCCCCCCCCCCCCCACCCCCCCCCCCCCCCACCCCCCCCCCCCCCCACCCCCCCCCCCCCCCACCCCCCCCCCCCCCCACCCCCCCCCCCCCCCACCCCCCCCCCCCCCCACCCCCCCCCCCCCCCACCCCCCCCCCCCCCCACCCCCCCCCCCCCCCACCCCCCCCCCCCCCCACCCCCCCCCCCCCCCACCCCCCCCCCCCCCCACCCCCCCCCCCCCCCACCCCCCCCCCCCCCCACCCCCCCCCCCCCCCACCCCCCCCCCCCCCCACCCCCCCCCCCCCCCACCCCCCCCCCCCCCCACCCCCCCCCCCCCCCACCCCCCCCCCCCCCCACCCCCCCCCCCCCCCACCCCCCCCCCCCCCCACCCCCCCCCCCCCCCACCCCCCCCCCCCCCCACCCCCCCCCCCCCCCACCCCCCCCCCCCCCCACCCCCCCCCCCCCCCACCCCCCCCCCCCCCCACCCCCCCCCCCCCCCACCCCCCCCCCCCCCCACCCCCCCCCCCCCCCACCCCCCCCCCCCCCCACCCCCCCCCCCCCCCACCCCCCCCCCCCCCCACCCCCCCCCCCCCCCACCCCCCCCCCCCCCCACCCCCCCCCCCCCCCACCCCCCCCCCCCCCCACCCCCCCCCCCCCCCACCCCCCCCCCCCCCCACCCCCCCCCCCCCCCACCCCCCCCCCCCCCCACCCCCCCCCCCCCCCACCCCCCCCCCCCCCCACCCCCCCCCCCCCCCACCCCCCCCCCCCCCCACCCCCCCCCCCCCCCACCCCCCCCCCCCCCCACCCCCCCCCCCCCCCACCCCCCCCCCCCCCCACCCCCCCCCCCCCCCACCCCCCCCCCCCCCCACCCCCCCCCCCCCCCACCCCCCCCCCCCCCCACCCCCCCCCCCCCCCACCCCCCCCCCCCCCCACCCCCCCCCCCCCCCACCCCCCCCCCCCCCCACCCCCCCCCCCCCCCACCCCCCCCCCCCCCCACCCCCCCCCCCCCCCACCCCCCCCCCCCCCCACCCCCCCCCCCCCCCACCCCCCCCCCCCCCCACCCCCCCCCCCCCCCACCCCCCCCCCCCCCCACCCCCCCCCCCCCCCACCCCCCCCCCCCCCCACCCCCCCCCCCCCCCACCCCCCCCCCCCCCCACCCCCCCCCCCCCCCACCCCCCCCCCCCCCCACCCCCCCCCCCCCCCACCCCCCCCCCCCCCCACCCCCCCCCCCCCCCACCCCCCCCCCCCCCCACCCCCCCCCCCCCCCACCCCCCCCCCCCCCCACCCCCCCCCCCCCCCACCCCCCCCCCCCCCCACCCCCCCCCCCCCCCACCCCCCCCCCCCCCCACCCCCCCCCCCCCCCACCCCCCCCCCCCCCCACCCCCCCCCCCCCCCACCCCCCCCCCCCCCCACCCCCCCCCCCCCCCACCCCCCCCCCCCCCCACCCCCCCCCCCCCCCACCCCCCCCCCCCCCCACCCCCCCCCCCCCCCACCCCCCCCCCCCCCCACCCCCCCCCCCCCCCACCCCCCCCCCCCCCCACCCCCCCCCCCCCCCACCCCCCCCCCCCCCCACCCCCCCCCCCCCCCACCCCCCCCCCCCCCCACCCCCCCCCCCCCCCACCCCCCCCCCCCCCCACCCCCCCCCCCCCCCACCCCCCCCCCCCCCCACCCCCCCCCCCCCCCACCCCCCCCCCCCCCCACCCCCCCCCCCCCCCACCCCCCCCCCCCCCCACCCCCCCCCCCCCCCACCCCCCCCCCCCCCCACCCCCCCCCCCCCCCACCCCCCCCCCCCCCCACCCCCCCCCCCCCCCACCCCCCCCCCCCCCCACCCCCCCCCCCCCCCACCCCCCCCCCCCCCCACCCCCCCCCCCCCCCACCCCCCCCCCCCCCCACCCCCCCCCCCCCCCACCCCCCCCCCCCCCCACCCCCCCCCCCCCCCACCCCCCCCCCCCCCCACCCCCCCCCCCCCCCACCCCCCCCCCCCCCCACCCCCCCCCCCCCCCACCCCCCCCCCCCCCCACCCCCCCCCCCCCCCACCCCCCCCCCCCCCCACCCCCCCCCCCCCCCACCCCCCCCCCCCCCCACCCCCCCCCCCCCCCACCCCCCCCCCCCCCCACCCCCCCCCCCCCCCACCCCCCCCCCCCCCCACCCCCCCCCCCCCCCACCCCCCCCCCCCCCCACCCCCCCCCCCCCCCACCCCCCCCCCCCCCCACCCCCCCCCCCCCCCACCCCCCCCCCCCCCCACCCCCCCCCCCCCCCACCCCCCCCCCCCCCCACCCCCCCCCCCCCCCACCCCCCCCCCCCCCCACCCCCCCCCCCCCCCACCCCCCCCCCCCCCCACCCCCCCCCCCCCCCACCCCCCCCCCCCCCCACCCCCCCCCCCCCCCACCCCCCCCCCCCCCCACCCCCCCCCCCCCCCACCCCCCCCCCCCCCCACCCCCCCCCCCCCCCACCCCCCCCCCCCCCCACCCCCCCCCCCCCCCACCCCCCCCCCCCCCCACCCCCCCCCCCCCCCACCCCCCCCCCCCCCCACCCCCCCCCCCCCCCACCCCCCCCCCCCCCCACCCCCCCCCCCCCCCACCCCCCCCCCCCCCCACCCCCCCCCCCCCCCACCCCCCCCCCCCCCCACCCCCCCCCCCCCCCACCCCCCCCCCCCCCCACCCCCCCCCCCCCCCACCCCCCCCCCCCCCCACCCCCCCCCCCCCCCACCCCCCCCCCCCCCCACCCCCCCCCCCCCCCACCCCCCCCCCCCCCCACCCCCCCCCCCCCCCACCCCCCCCCCCCCCCACCCCCCCCCCCCCCCACCCCCCCCCCCCCCCACCCCCCCCCCCCCCCACCCCCCCCCCCCCCCACCCCCCCCCCCCCCCACCCCCCCCCCCCCCCACCCCCCCCCCCCCCCACCCCCCCCCCCCCCCACCCCCCCCCCCCCCCACCCCCCCCCCCCCCCACCCCCCCCCCCCCCCACCCCCCCCCCCCCCCACCCCCCCCCCCCCCCACCCCCCCCCCCCCCCACCCCCCCCCCCCCCCACCCCCCCCCCCCCCCACCCCCCCCCCCCCCCACCCCCCCCCCCCCCCACCCCCCCCCCCCCCCACCCCCCCCCCCCCCCACCCCCCCCCCCCCCCACCCCCCCCCCCCCCCACCCCCCCCCCCCCCCACCCCCCCCCCCCCCCACCCCCCCCCCCCCCCACCCCCCCCCCCCCCCACCCCCCCCCCCCCCCACCCCCCCCCCCCCCCACCCCCCCCCCCCCCCACCCCCCCCCCCCCCCACCCCCCCCCCCCCCCACCCCCCCCCCCCCCCACCCCCCCCCCCCCCCACCCCCCCCCCCCCCCACCCCCCCCCCCCCCCACCCCCCCCCCCCCCCACCCCCCCCCCCCCCCACCCCCCCCCCCCCCCACCCCCCCCCCCCCCCACCCCCCCCCCCCCCCACCCCCCCCCCCCCCCACCCCCCCCCCCCCCCACCCCCCCCCCCCCCCACCCCCCCCCCCCCCCACCCCCCCCCCCCCCCACCCCCCCCCCCCCCCACCCCCCCCCCCCCCCACCCCCCCCCCCCCCCACCCCCCCCCCCCCCCACCCCCCCCCCCCCCCACCCCCCCCCCCCCCCACCCCCCCCCCCCCCCACCCCCCCCCCCCCCCACCCCCCCCCCCCCCCACCCCCCCCCCCCCCCACCCCCCCCCCCCCCCACCCCCCCCCCCCCCCACCCCCCCCCCCCCCCACCCCCCCCCCCCCCCACCCCCCCCCCCCCCCACCCCCCCCCCCCCCCACCCCCCCCCCCCCCCACCCCCCCCCCCCCCCACCCCCCCCCCCCCCCACCCCCCCCCCCCCCCACCCCCCCCCCCCCCCACCCCCCCCCCCCCCCACCCCCCCCCCCCCCCACCCCCCCCCCCCCCCACCCCCCCCCCCCCCCACCCCCCCCCCCCCCCACCCCCCCCCCCCCCCACCCCCCCCCCCCCCCACCCCCCCCCCCCCCCACCCCCCCCCCCCCCCACCCCCCCCCCCCCCCACCCCCCCCCCCCCCCACCCCCCCCCCCCCCCACCCCCCCCCCCCCCCACCCCCCCCCCCCCCCACCCCCCCCCCCCCCCACCCCCCCCCCCCCCCACCCCCCCCCCCCCCCACCCCCCCCCCCCCCCACCCCCCCCCCCCCCCACCCCCCCCCCCCCCCACCCCCCCCCCCCCCCACCCCCCCCCCCCCCCACCCCCCCCCCCCCCCACCCCCCCCCCCCCCCACCCCCCCCCCCCCCCACCCCCCCCCCCCCCCACCCCCCCCCCCCCCCACCCCCCCCCCCCCCCACCCCCCCCCCCCCCCACCCCCCCCCCCCCCCACCCCCCCCCCCCCCCACCCCCCCCCCCCCCCACCCCCCCCCCCCCCCACCCCCCCCCCCCCCCACCCCCCCCCCCCCCCACCCCCCCCCCCCCCCACCCCCCCCCCCCCCCACCCCCCCCCCCCCCCACCCCCCCCCCCCCCCACCCCCCCCCCCCCCCACCCCCCCCCCCCCCCACCCCCCCCCCCCCCCACCCCCCCCCCCCCCCACCCCCCCCCCCCCCCACCCCCCCCCCCCCCCACCCCCCCCCCCCCCCACCCCCCCCCCCCCCCACCCCCCCCCCCCCCCACCCCCCCCCCCCCCCACCCCCCCCCCCCCCCACCCCCCCCCCCCCCCACCCCCCCCCCCCCCCACCCCCCCCCCCCCCCACCCCCCCCCCCCCCCACCCCCCCCCCCCCCCACCCCCCCCCCCCCCCACCCCCCCCCCCCCCCACCCCCCCCCCCCCCCACCCCCCCCCCCCCCCACCCCCCCCCCCCCCCACCCCCCCCCCCCCCCACCCCCCCCCCCCCCCACCCCCCCCCCCCCCCACCCCCCCCCCCCCCCACCCCCCCCCCCCCCCACCCCCCCCCCCCCCCACCCCCCCCCCCCCCCACCCCCCCCCCCCCCCACCCCCCCCCCCCCCCACCCCCCCCCCCCCCCACCCCCCCCCCCCCCCACCCCCCCCCCCCCCCACCCCCCCCCCCCAAGTTCGCCACCACTGAATAGGGTGACTATTCTACCCCACTGCAGGCTCCACCTCCAAATCTCCAAGAGTTTCCTAGTCTGGCCCAGCGGGACTTGAAACCCACTGCGGGACCTTCAACCCACTGCAAACCATTCCTTCTTGGCAGTGTTTTGGAACCCAGCAGCTGAGGGTCTCTGAACAAGTGCCTGATTTTCTGCCAAATTCACTTTTTCAGCTCTCTTAAGCTTTGAAACAGCCAGATGTTTTTTTGTTCAAGTCTGAACATTTTGTAGTCCAGATGGACTCACCTTTCAATAGATTAGTCAATTCAAGGCTAGTACTAGATTAGCTTTCAATAGAAGGGGGAAAGCAGTACAGGTGGCTTTTATGGACAGGAAGTAACAGCAAGGATTAATCAGTGGAGGAGTTTTCTTTGCTTACCTGGTGAGCAAAAACTATTTGGTTATAGGGGACGGTCCAGACTTCCTTTCTGACATCACCTAGTACTCTCTGTTAACTTGTAAGAGAAGGCTGAGGCTTTTGACTGATAAATGTAGACTGTAAAGGAAATAAAAAGACGTGCTGCTACTATAAATGAAAAAGACAGCCTCTGTTTCTTCTGCAGCCTTCAGTAATTCTCGCCAGATTTGGATGCACGCATACGTGGGAAACATTGCTGGCTTATTTATTGTGCTCTTATCCTGCATCTGCTTTTGCTGGCTGCCAATTGAATTATCTTCTTACTGCTCTATGAATTCTCTTCTAACACACCCCTAATGTCCAATTCACTCCGTAGCCCAAGTGTGCTAGTGCAGATCAGCACTGAAATAGAATGTAGTTGCGTGGTGTGTTTTCAGGAATGGATGCCAGTCTAGCAGCAGAGCGACTGGTGCTGGCAAGAAGTTGCTGCAAGTGTCATGGGGCCAAACCCAGCACTTCCAGAGAGCCCCTTCAACGTAAGGCTTGTTTTTCAGTGTTATCAAAGGAGGGGCAAATGAAGATGCCCTACTGCAAAGCAACGGGGAAGCTGTGGAATGAAACATACCCCTACTTGTCGAAGGCTTTCACGGCCAGATTCATCTGGTCTGTTACCAGACTTCCCTCTGTGATACACCTCTGAAGATGCCAGCCACAGATGCAGGTGAAACGTTAGGAACAAGATCCACCAGACCACGGCCACACAGCCTGGAAAACCCACCACAACCAATACACCTACTTGTTAAGCTGGGCAGAACTTCTGGGTATATACACAGATTGATACCTTAAAGGAAGAAAGATCTGATAACTATCATATGAACCTACCTGTTCACTCCTGTCATCTTCTGAAGTCCTGTTTCAGTTGTCCCCATTATTTGAGGCTTGGTGGGCCTTCACCCAAGAAAGGGCCTTTCCAGTTGTAGCACCAGAACTTTGGATTTCCCTCCCAAGGGCGATTTGTCTGTCTCCCTCTATTCCGCCAGCAGGGGAAAACTTTTTGTTTGTCTGCTGTGGTTTTGATGTTGCGTGTTTAAACATTTTTATTGAATTTTTATATATTGTTTCAACTTCTGTTTTATGTTCATCGCCTCTGGGATGGTAGCATAAAAATCAAGTGGGACGGCAGCATAAAAATGTTTTAAATAAATAAAATAGCAGCGAATATTTTAATCTGATGATTTAAATATGCATAGCGGCTTTTATTGCCTTAGCTCACGTTTATATATTTATTTTATTAACATGATTTTTATTCTTCCCTTCTGGGCTGCTTTATACTGAATCAAAATCTTGAGTCCATCAACGTCTGTATTGTTTTCTCAGACTTGGTACCACCTCTCTAGAATCTTTCTCATCCCTGACTCAGCCTTTAAATTAGAGGTGCCAGAATTGAACCGGGGGCTTTCTGTTTGCAAAGTAGATGCTGTTGTCCTGAGCCACAGCCCCTCCCCTGCCCCATGTCCCTTGTTGGGAGCAGCAGTGAAGAAGAGGAGAGCACTTCCTCTTGGCTGTTTCCTGACTCAAGCATGCAAACAGCCTTTCAAAAATATGTTCTCCTAATCTTAATTTTTGTCACTCTTTAGGTCAGCTCTGGGAAGGCATTTTCTCATGTTGCAAAAAAAATGTACTGAGTCCAATCATTCCTGTTTTTAAAATGTATATTATTAATTGCTTATTGGAAGTTTTAAAGTTTAAATCCTCACTCTAGTGGCACACTGGCCCATTCTCATTCTTTTAATTATTATGGACTTATAAACTAGACAAGTACCCTGTTTCCCCGAATATAAGACATCCCAAAAAAATAAGACATAGTAGAGATTTTGCTGAAGTGCAAAATATAAGGCATCCCCCGAAAGTAAGACATAGCAAAGTTTTTGTTTGGAAGTATGCCCGACGAACAGAACACAGAAAAATAAGACATCCCCTGAAAATAAGACATAGCGCATCTTTGGGAGCAAAATTTAATATAAGACACTGTCTTATATTCAGGGAAACACGGGTATATATGAAAGTGCTAAATTAATGAATGGAAAGGGCATAGGTGTAGTGGCAGTTGATGCATTGGGGAGTGTGTCTTCATTTGCATTGCCGTTATCTGTAGCGTGAGAGGCTGTCCTGGAGTGAGATCACAAGTTAGGGAGTGGTGTAATGAGCTGTCCGGCAAAGAACAAGACGCTGTCATATCCTGAAGGGTGTGGTTGGTACAGGAGGGTCTATGCTTTATGGAGGCTTCTTTACTGAATCCAGCTCTTGCATATTCAGGGCCCAGTGGACCACTGACAGTCTCAAAAGACTGTAGAAGTGTCCTGGATCGGTACAGGCTGCCAGAGCTGTGTGCAAAAGAAGATCCAAGGGCTGGCAGTGGAAAAGGGGGAGGAGAAGATTTGGGGCTCAAACTGGGGTCTTCGAACAGGGAATCCGGGGGCAGGTGTTGCTCCTCCTGGCAGGATGATTCATTTTCTTACCTTTTGTTGCAAGTAAAGCTAGAGCAGGCATGCTGATCAAAGCCAGGGCCGGTACTCCATTATTTTTATTATTACATTTGTTTGTTTACTTTGTATGCCTCCCTTCGCCGCAGCTCACAGCAATTTATAAATATAATAAAACAGTTAAAAACATAATCTAAATCAGATGGTGAGTCAATCATACTAACTAAAATGCAGGAGGGAAGTAAAGGTGGATGGGAAACCGTCGCTGTCTCAGTCGTATGCATGTTGGAAGAGCTCGGTCTTACAAGCCATGTGGAATTGCAGTCAGTCTTGCGAGTACTGTCCTGCAGAAATGAAGTTATTCACTCTGACTCCTTGCTTGAACATAGCTAGATTTCAGGGATTAAAAAGAAGAAATTTGGCCATCAAGTTACACCTGACTTACGGTGACCCTGTGGGGTTTTCAAGGCAAGAGACATTTAGAGATTGTTTGCCGATGCCTGAGAAACACAGGCCCCCGTTACCCTTCTTTGTGCCCCTCCCATCCTGCACACGCACACCACCCCTGTCTCGTTGCTAGGGATGGAAAGTACAATCTAAACTTGAAAAGTGCATTTAAAGTAGCACATGCACCTTTCCAGCACTCACAGTTTACAGTCTGATGTGTTTGATCATATTGCATTCGAAAACCGTGCTTTCTTTTTCACCCTCAGGATGTGAGATATCCACACTTCTAGGATATTGTCTATTGCTTTCAGAAGAAGCACATTTGATTACAAATCCTGTTCTGAAATCCTTGATTAGTTTGAACCTCCAGACTGACCTCCCGGTTGTACAATCACGTGTTTGTGAAGGGTGTGGCTGTGCCCGGGTGAGCATAGTTGGAATAAGTTAATTTGAATATTTTAAGTGCAGCCTGCAGGAAAAAGTTTGGGATTTATTAGAGTTTACCCTTTGAGTTCAGCTTTACTCCACTGTTTATTTCGATACGATTGCAGAAATGTAGAAGAGACACCCCCCTCCCAAAAAAAACAGGGCAGATCTCAAAATATTTAGTCAAACACTTGTAATGTCAGAGTTGTAAAACCAACCACAAAGCTATGAAGGAAGTGGGCGGGGGGGGGGGGGGGCTCTCCACTGCCAGAAATAAGTATATATTTCAGATCCTTGTGCATTAACAATATGTGTTCCCCATATTTTCTAAACCTACTCAACCTACATGGGAAGATAGCAAAATACTTCTCTAGTCTTGAAAGTCCATCTCGTCACAGAGCATTTATGCTTGCCAGAGTAAACGCCTTTCCTTCTAAAGTTACAATCGGGAGATTTCAAGGTGTTTTATTCGCTGACAGACGATGCCCATGCTCTGTAAATGCCGTGGATACAATACAGCATATCCTCCAAGAATGTCAGCTACACTCTGCATTACGTAGTCACTATATAATCCCGATTATTAAAGCTAAAACAAATTTGCCTTCGGCTTATGTAGTGAAGTATTTACTTAGTGATGCATCTTCTGAGATAACCTTTAGGGTCGCTACATATCTAGCGGAAGTAATATCTCAAAGACGGTACTAAAATGTGTCCCTCAATGTATCAAATCATCTAAATTACATTGATTTAATGTCTGAGGCTCAAGTCATTGTAATAAACATGAGAAGTCATTCAAATCGGTTTTAATTAACATATGGATATCACAATAGGTCTCCAGAAAGTTTGTGTATAATTTATCCTAACTTAGTGTACTGGATTCCTCGTTGTATTGCTGTTTATCATACAAACATACTGTATGCAGAATTATTTATGCCTAATAAAGGTTTACTGTACTGTAACAATATGTGAGTGTGTTTGTACGTGTGACACAAAAGCACACACACAAACACATTCTGTACCAGAAAAAATGTTTATAGATCTCAATTCTCACAGGTCTGAAATACATGTGTATTTTTGGAAGTTGAGTTCCATCCCCTTTTCGCTGTAGTTGGTTGGTTTTTAAAAAACTAGCATTATAATTGTTTGGCTGTAAGTATTTTAAAGATCTGATTTGGGGCGTCAGTTCTAGGTTTCTGCAATCCCATTAAAATAATTAGTAAGGTAAAGCTGATCTCAGAATAAACTCCGACAAATCCCAAACTGGTGTGTGTGTGTGTGTGTGCGCGTCTCTCCAGTTTTTCTAAATGGTTCAGTAAAACATTATAATAGGATAAAAGATCAAAGGATGCTTAATCAAGCCCTTTATCACACTGCCAAATGATTTTTAATGGGAGAACAATCCAGTGTGTCTATTGAGGCAGTGCAGCAGACGTTTCTTTAAATCCGCGAACACATTGTGTGTAGGTTCCACTTCAGGTTTCTGTTGTCTTGGGATTAGCTGGAAACTGTGAGTTTCCTAGAATTGCTTTGCTGAGAGTTTCCCCTTTTTATACAGTTCAAATGGTGTAAAAAACACTGAGGAAACCACAATACATATTTTGGCTATTAGAACAGGTGTTGGGCGTCTTTTTTTAAAACATGAATATAGGCAACAAAAGTGTCACCATGAGGATGCAAATGGTGGGACTTTTCCTGGGGCTCTGTCATAGCGAGGCCTCTAAGTCATTAAAGATCTCCTCAGCTGTAACTGAAAGAGACAGGTGAGCATCTTGTACCGGCTTTGTTGGCTTGCGGGCAGGCTGATCAAAGGTAAACAAACTGAAGAATCTATGCAAGCCTGTGACACGCTTTCGAGCCTCACAGGAGGACAATAAAGGCCTATGAACTGAGTGAGTGGCTGTCCTATTGTGGTCTACTGTTGAGTGCCAAATCCAGGATTTGGATGAGGCAAAAAAACTTAAGAAGGCTGACTCACCCCACAAATGTCCCAAGCAAGGGCTCAGGATGCAGCAGCTGGAGGGGCAAAGTGTGTAGTTGCCCCTCCCCCCATTTCTTCCCCTTAGACTAGCTCTGCTATCATCTGGGTCAGCTCCGCCTGAGCCATGTTCCAGCTGTGCTGGCAGTTTTCCCGCTTCCCAGTTGAGCTACTAGTGCAGTGATGGCGAACCTTTTCGAGACCGAGTGCCCAAATCGCAACCCAAAACCATCTTATGTATTGCGAAGTGCCAACACAGCAATTTAACCTGAATACTGAGGTTTTAGTTTAGAAAAAATGGTTGGCTCCGAGGCGTGTGTTACTCGGGAGTAAGCTTGGTGGTAGTTGGTGGCTTTGCTTTGAAGCAACCGTGCAACTCTTCCAATGGGTGAATCACAACCCTAGGAGCGTTTACTCAGAACAAACCCCATTGCCAGCAACCAAGCTTATTCCCCAGTAAAGGATCACACTTTAGTTCTTCGCATGAAAATCAGTGGGGTTTAACAGCTCTTAACAAGGTTACCTACACTGCTTCCGCAAAACTAAGTCTTAGGTTTAATGCTAATAATTGAGCCCAGCAGCCCAGACCAGCCTAGATGTGTGTGTGTGTGTAGGGGGGGGGGGGGCTCTGTTTGCACGTGCCCACAGAGAGGGCTCTGAGTGCCACCTCTGGCACCCGTGCCATAGGTTCGCCACCACTGTACTAGTGGCCCAGAAGGAGGGTGGCACATGCACACTGGCCTGAGGTGCCCACAGCTTGCCCTTGGATGGAGTTGGGGAAGGTGAACTGCAGAAGCCTTCGGGAAGGGCCCTCAGGGAAGAAGGCAAACCCTAGCCATGCTTCAGACTTGCCAGGGATGGAAAGATACTTCATGCGGACCCGACAGACATCTCAATTGACCCATTCAATCTAACGAAGAAGAGGCAGAGTGGACAGACTGAGAATTTTCTCGTGGGCCTCCTTGGGTGCTGTGTGCGCAACGTGGTGTGCTGGGCCCTGGGCAAAAGGCTGTTTTTTTTCTCACCCAGCCCCATGAAAACACGAAGCTGCCTTATACTGAACCAGACCCCTGGTCCATCGAAGTCAGTATTGTCCACTCAGACTGGCAGCCGCTGTGCAGGATCTCGGGTAGAGGTCTTTCATGTCACCTGCTGCCTGGTTCTTTGAACTGGAGTTCCTGGGGACCGAACCTTGGACTGTCTGCATGCCAAACAAAGGCGTTACCACTAAACCGTGGCCCTTCTCTTCTTTCAAAGTACTTACTTATGGGACCCTGTTCTAAGCAGGTCTACTCAGAATCCTTACTCACTTACTTCCAGGAATGTGTTCCTAGGATTCCGCTATTAGCCCGGTACAGAGAGATGTGTATGACTGGAAGAGGCAGTTGGTTTTTTAAACTCCCGGCAATTAAAGGAGATTAATTGTTTTGCTAGAATTCCCATATTGTTACACTGGTACTCAATTTGCTTGGGGAAAAAAAACTCCCTTGAATTCCCCAAAGCTTTGCTGTTCCTCAGTACTTTTACAAGTGCAATTTTTGAACAACCGTGATGGATTCATTTATTTTATTTATTTATTTTTCAAACTTATATACCGCCCAATCCCCGAAGGGCTCTGGGCGGTGAACAACATAAAATTCAAATACAACATAATTTATTTATTTATTTATTTATATTTATTTATATTTATATATTTATTTATATATTTTCCAATAGTGAGTTTTCCCGTAAGATTAAAAGAGCTCAGGATGTTTAATTGCTGCACAGAACTTTCCAGCTTCACTTTCTCATTTTTTCCCTGTTCTCTGTTGACAAAATTCATAGTGCTTTTATCTGGTGTTAATTGTTAAATATTGTGAATACTGTGCATCTGGCAGAGAATGACTTGACCCATTTACGTTTTAATGGAAGGCTTCCTAGTCTCAGTTTTTATTAATTATTTATGCCTGATTATTATAAAGTTAAAAAAACCCCTTCAGTTTGAATCAGTGTTTTTTAAAATAATGTTCCTTTGCCAGAGTAATGGTAGTGAAGTCCATATAATAACAATAGTAGATAATACAAAATGTAAACCTTTTCGTTCAAACGGTGCTGTCCTTTGTAAAAGAAATGACCGGGAGGCTGAGTTTTCTGGACGTAGGGCTCATTCTAAGCCCATGCATGCCAGGTGACCTGTGAACTGAAGGTTAGCTCAGGGTTTTCTGCAGTTAATACCAGAGAAAGTTCATTCACAGCACAAAATCTTAGTGAGGTGGATTACTAGGACCTCAGCCTTTTGATGTAGCTCTTGCATTGTTTGTGAAAAAATGCATGGGAACAAAATCAATAGTGCTCATAAGTATCTATGAAGATACATGGAAACATTATCCCAGCATCATTAGAAGTCTTTGATAACGCTGCACAAAATTGGAAATTCACTGCATATTCCAAAAACTTGTATTTGTGACTCTCTATAGTCTGTTTATTGACTTCATGTCTTCCTTACTTGCTGAAACGCAAGATGGATTGCAGAATGTAAAACAATCAGACAGCAGAAATCTCCAATTAACAGTGCAAGACTAGGATTACAAAATTGGCCAACAGAGCAGAAAGAAAGAAAGAAAGAAAGAAAGAAAGAAAGAAAGAAAGAAAGAAAGAAAGAAAGAAAGAAAGAAAGAAAGAAAGAAAGAAAGAAAGAAAGAAAGAAAGAAAGAAAGAAAGAAAGAAAGAAAGAAAGAAAGAAAGAAAGAAAGAAAGAAAGAAAGAAAGAAAGAAACGTTAAAGGTATGACGTATAATTCAGTAAGTGGACAATGAAGGTAGAAGAAAAGGCAGTGAATTCATTAAAAACAAGATTGTACATACAACAAAAATTGTGATGGACTATAAAATTATTCCTTAATTTTCTGAAACGTGATTAAACATCTGCTATTCTTAACAATAACAGTGATAACTTTAAAGAAGTACATGTTAAAATCCCACAATGTATTTGCTTCTATTTTTGCGTCTAAATTAGCTTGTGATTTCTCCATTAAAAAGTTCATTTCAGCAGAAAGGGAAACATTAATGTACTCCCCCAATTGTATACTGAAGAATGCACTAAATGAATAGCAGCCAGAAGTTGATATCTTGGTCTCTTCATAGAAGTGTTTTGTACGGAAAAAATATAAAAGTCCTCAATTCATAATCTCAATTAAAATATTATTTTTGTTATTGTTATTGCCGGTTTACACATTTGTTTTCATTTATTTAAAACATTTATGACTTCCCTACTCTTTGTATGAATACAAACCATCTGCATGAATCTGTTGCCAGAGGTTATTCAAAGATAGGGCAGGGGCACCCAGCCTTGTTGAGCTTCCAAGCACCTTTGGATTTCTAACACTGTCTGGTGGGAACAGCCACAAAATAGGAGGTGGAGCCATCCACAAAACATCTCCAATGGCCAATCAGATGCTTTGCTGGCTGCACCTACTTTCTAACACTTGTTGGGTACTAGGAAAGGTTTTGGCGGGTGCTCACAGGCACCATGTTGAAGGTCATTGAAGGTTTTGTTTCCATGCAGTGATTTGAAGATCTGTCCCTTCTGTGCCCCATCAGATGGGGCAGGCAGGGGGCATTCTGAGCTGGTTCCTGGAAGTGGCAAAGGGCTGGTTGAGGTGGAATAAACTGAAGCTGAATCCAGTGGCAATGCATTGTACATGGTTGTACATTCTTCAAGCTTGAATTGCGGCTTTTTGTCCCTTTGGTCAGGGTGGGTAACACTCCCTCTGAACAGTCAGGTTTTTAGCTTATGGATGTTCCTAGATCCACTGAACACCAAACTGGCACCTTACACACTAACCACTATGTTATGAGTGGACTTTGGAGGGTGTGTGTGTGTGAATCTTGGTGTCAGAACAGGAGCGGCCCCCATTGCTGTCTCCAAAAAGTTGGCGTGCAGATGGCCATGTTTTGCTGCTGATCAAGCTCTCAACACTCTCCTTTCGCCACTTCACAAGAGATTTGTTGCTTTCCCTGCAGTGTGTGATGTAGCTACAAATCATGATCAGTGGATGCATGTGGCTTTGTGGTACACGTGGATGTGTGGCACACCTGCAGTGAAGCTGTAGCTAAGCTGCGCTGCTCATTTAAAAGCATGTTACAGCAGACTATCGTTGAAATAGTCTTAGAGCTGAATATCAGTCATGAAAAGTCCTGCACTTACTTCCTAAAACTGTGCAATAGAGGTGGGCTTGTCTGGGAGAGAGTCCCACAGGGCAGGAGCCACAGTTGAGAAGACCCCGCTGTGTCTGCCAGTCTGATCTCCTGACTGGACAGTTCCCACAGCACAAAATACAGGAAAATGTCAAACCAGTGTTTCCCAACCTTTTCGAGGTCAGGGTACCCTTGACCTCACTCTTCATATCTCACGGTACCCCTGCCGCCACCCTCCACCTTCCCCTTCCATTGCCCCTGCTTGCCACACCGCCCATCTTCCCCTCCCAGGATGAAGGGTAGCACTGGGGGGGGGGGGGGCTGCTAACCTTGTGGCAGGCCCTGCCCCATGGGTCAGTTCCATGTCCTTGCTGGCGCTGGTGGGAGACACCACAAAAATGAGGGGGGGCGGTAGTGTTGCCGCGGTACCCCTGGGACATGCTCACAGCACCCCAGGGTGCCAGGGAACCCTGGTTGAGAATGGCTGCGTCAAACACTTCCAGAGCCATCTGTAGCAGAGGATGTGTTGGATTTTTAATACTGCTATAGAGCATGCACTTTTCATTGCATGCATTATTCTTCCTGCCCACTTTCAGCCAGTTCCTCCTGCCCTCCTCTGACCTTAATTCAAATTAATTTGCCGAGCACTGCTCAGGTATGCCATGCCATTGCATCCTACTTTGCTCTGTCTTAGCGGTATCTGTGGAGGGGTAGGCAGTGGCTCAGTGGTAGAGAAGATGCTTGGTGTGCGGAAGGGTTGTTTCTTTATTTAGAATTTTAGCAATAATTGCTTCTCTATGTAATGTTTGATGTGAGCTTGGTGGGGTGGTCAAGAGCAGAGGACTCTAACCTGGACAACCCGGTTTGGTTCCTGTGATGGATTTTCAGTGCCCTCTCGCAGTTCTGCCACTGACAGCTCTCCACACATCAGGCATCCGTTAGTTCAGACCACAGGTGTCAAACTCGCGGCCCTCCAGATGTTATGGACTACAGTTCCCATTATCCCCTGCCAGCATCATGCTGGCAGGGGATGGTGGGAACTGTAGTCCATAACATCTGGAGGGCCGCGGGTTTGACACCTGTGGTTCAGACCGTCGGCAGTTGCTGACAGTTTCTCTGGCTGAGGAGAATCTGGCAGATGGGGGAAAAGATCAGGGGTTTTCGGATCAGGGAGTTTAAGCCAACGCTGTGTAGGTTCTCTCTCGTGTTTCGGTTACATTTATTTGGGTTCTGCCTGAGGGGGGAATATGTTGCAAAGATTCTAAATTGGAGGTCTGTCTGAATAAAGTCTGCCTATTTTGGTTACCTTAAAACCACATTAACTTTGTGAGGAGGAGAAGAAGAGAAGAGTTTGGATTTATATCCCCCCTTTCTCTCCTGCAGGAGACTCAAAGGGGCTGACAATCTCCTTGCCCTTCCCCCCTCACAACAAACACCCTGTGAGGTAGGTGGGGCTGAGAGAGCTCCGAAGAACTGTGACTAGCCCAAGGTCACCCAGCTGGCGTGTGTGGGAGTGTACAGGCTAATGTGAATTCCCAAGATAAGCCTCCACAGCTCAGGCAGCAGAGCTGGGAATCAAACCCGGTTCCTCCAGATTAGATACAGAGTAGTCCTTTCACTTCCTCAAGCCATCTACAATCTTGGCCATGGGGATATAAAAAAAGGAGAGTTGAGTTTTTGTCACTTACTTATGGGGAGAGGGGTGTTCTCAGCCATAAGGCAACCCACCCCTCTTGTTTATCCAGAAGTGTGCAGGTCCCCCTCTGGGAAACAAAAACAGGGTCCCGCTGGTGGCAGCCCTCTGTATTGAAGGAATCAAGGGTGCGTTAGGGAAGTTGATCCATCCTTGAGGGCCAAGAGGTCCATTGCAAAGGGGACTTGCCTTCCCCTGCTGTGGGCTAGTCACTATCCCCAGTTCTCCTGAGTTCCCCACTCCTCCACATGAAGCCAGCGGATCAGTCACAGTTCTATGTATTGTCGAAGGCAGTCTGTCCTCAGATCCTCTGCAGATGCCAGCCACAGATGCAGGCGAAACGTCAGGCGAGAATGCTGCTAGAAGGGAGCAGCAGTGGTGTAGTGGCTAAGAGCAGGTGCACTCTGATCTGGAGGAACCGGGTTTGATTCCCTGCTCTGCCACTTGAGTTATGGAGGCTTACCTGGGGAATTCAGATTAGCCTGTACACTCCCACACACGCCAGCTGGGTGACCTTGGGCTAGTCACAACTTTTCGGAGCTCTCTCAGCCCCACCTACCTCACAGGGTGTTTGCTGTGAGGGGGGAAGGGCAAGGAGATTGTAAGCCCCTTTGAGTCTCCTACAGGAGAGAAAGGGGGGATATAAATCCAAACTCTTCTTCTTCTAGAACACGGCCATACAGCCCGGAAACCACACAGCACCCCAGTCACAGTTCTCTTTAGACTCTCTCAGGCAATGCACAGACAGGCAATGGCAAGCCACCTCTGAACTTCTTTTGCCTTCAAAAAGCAGGAAAAAGCAGAGTGAAGGAAGGGGGAAGCAGAAAATTAAACACACCAGGACAGCTGAGGGTCAAGCAGTGGGCTCAGGTGGAGCTCTGTGGTCAGACATGCCTTTAGTGCAGTCACCTGTGAGCTGCTTTGTGTGCTTCCTGACTCATGTATGCATGGCAAAGCTCTCATCAATATTTACTCCCATTAAGTGAAGTGAGGCATGCTTTACCCACAAAGAGATTATCTCCAGGTAACTTGTGTGTGGGTGTGGGTGGGGATCGCAGTAGAAACAGCCCTCAGATGTGCGATTGAGATGTCTGTTTACTTTAAATAAATTCATCAGACTAGCATGACTTTTCTCCTTGGAGCATTAAAAAAAATTGCTTTCATAATCTGCTCCATACCACTTCTGGCCGAGAGTCAGCAGAGTTCGTGCTGCTGTGGTGTCTGCTGGAGTCTCATGCTTTTATCCAGGAAATGGGAAATGTGGTGACCCACCAGCTCTCTGCAGGGCACTCGGAAAAGCTTTGTTGTTTTGTGTGAGGTGGACTCGCTTGCTCAGATGGAGGAAGTTACATCAGTATGCATAATGAAGCAACGGGAGAGGAGTCCGGCCGTTTGGAGGTGGACTCTTCAGTCTGTCCTCACGATCCGCAGCTGGCAGTGTGGAGAACACCCCGAGATCATTTGAGGAGTGCGTAAAATCCACACGCAAAAGAGGGTGGAGGGAATCTGGCAGAGATGTCAAGTGAAATTATTGGAAGAGCATGGAGTTGAGTTACAGGCTGCATTGTCTTGACGAGGCTGGTTTTATGGGCTACTTTTCTTTGTGCTGAATTCAGAGGACGCGTCATTATGCATCACCAGGCGGCAGCTCCAAAGGCAAGAGGTGATAATTATCTGAGCATAAAGGTATGTTGCATGCAGACACACCGGTCATACAAACTTGTAGAGTTACAGACATCCTTGTGAGGAGTTTTTAAAATCAATTCATTCCAATGACTTTTTAAAATTACTTATTTGCAAAAGTAGCTAAGTTGTTTCACAGAACATTTTATTTTCATGTCTCTCAGACCAGCCATCCTGAACAATATTTCTATATCAATCTGGAGTGTTCATTTTGGCAGTGAGTTAATACCATCACTGAGTTGGAGGGAACCTGTTGAAACTGCTCGGATTGGCTCCTCCTTTCTCGCCTGCTATTGATTTGATAAGCTCTTGTAGCTCGTAGGTGGGCAAAATGAATGGCTGGAGTTTATTACCCTTTGTGGGAGACATGGAATTTGTTCTCATCAGAACATAGACAATCGCTTTTATAAAAGAATGTCTGCTGGCTTGCATTAAGGATTCCTTTGAAAAGATAGTCCTTTGTGTAGCGAAAGAAAATTACAGAACTGCCTTTATAATCTTGTGCAAATTGTTAAAATGGTTCTGGTCTTGACTTTTATTGGAAGAACTGAAGTTTCTACTTTCACCGAGGGTACTGAAACTTGGATTTTCCCCCCCTTTGGTTCTTTTAATATAAAATTTGTTATTTCCTGCAATGTTTCTACATCACAAATGATGACAGCTTTTTGGATGCTTATGTTGGAATGAAAGTGCTTTAAGAAATCTGGACAAAGAGATAAGAAGGCTTTGCCTCTGCATTTGCTGTTATCGAATCAGTTGCTTTGAAGAGGCCAAGCTGTGAGAGGGAAGAGTTTTTTGCTTTTGAAAAGCAAACCTCATTGTGTGTGTAAAAGTGGGTAAAGGCAGCAGCACAGGTTTGTGTGATGGTGATGCAGGGCATCTAAAACAATTTAGTGCTTAAACATCTGTTGGACTTTGAGACAATGTTAAATATTGTGTGAATTATATGCACACAAGTCACTTCTGACTTATGACAATCTTATGAATTACGGTAATAACCTCCCAAATGTTCTATCGTTCATGGCTTTGGTCAGGTCTTGCATATTGAAGGCCATATATATATAATGTTAGGCCATACACGGTATTTGAGCAGTGCATATTCCCTGAAGTGTACATTCCATGCAGATCCAGTTCAGTTATTTGTTGCCCCAGGGCTTTGCTTGGATACGGCTAGCAGTGAGTTGGTTCCAGAAAGAAATGCTAGCCAACTCCCTACTGCTGCAGGCTAAGAGGCTGCTGAGCCCCTCCTTCCTCCTTGTGGCACCCAAAGCACTGTTGTTGGCTGGTGTCAGGAATGCCAGCCAGTAGCTGGCACCTGGCAGGAGACTGGGAGGGGGAAGACAGAGAGAGTCACAATAGTCATTTCTAGGGCAAGCTTAGAAGTAACATCATACTACTCTAGAATTCAGTGGAGGTTATGACAAAGTATCTGCTAACATATAGAGTGCTGTGATGTCACTTCTGGGTTTCCTTTGGAGATGACATCATGGTGTTGACAGGATGGTTTTCCCCCTCCTCCTTTCTCCTTATTGAGCAGCAGTGCAGGGTTAGATGGGTCGTTGGTGGGAGGCCTCCAACTGCAGCAACCATCACTGGTGTTCTCCTGTGAGCCTTCATGGTAGATGTTTCTCCTTAACACTGAGAAAAACCTGAAGTTTATAAGATTTTTTCTTCAGGTTAAGGAGCCAGTGTCACCAACACAAATATTTGGGATTAAAGGGTTTGTTGACTCAGAAGGCTGTAAGTAATATAAGATGGGAGAGTCATATGAGCTGTGAAATTTACATTTAATGTTTGAATGGGTGTGGGAGAAAGTGACCTCACGCTTATTGGAGGGGTTGAACTTTGGCTTGGATGTGACGTCACAGAACTTAATACGATACCACTGGGGAGCTTCTTCACTTCTCTAAACAGCACCTTCTCAGATTCTCCCCCCCCCCCCCGCCCCCAATCTCAAAGAACCTCCCAAGCCAGAGTTGGCAATCCCTCATTAAGAAAAAATGACTTCCTTCCAGGACAGGGAGCATGGCTACCACTGAGGATTGTTTGGAATTTGTCTGAGCACAGGTTGAGACATTCATTTGCAGGAATAAACTCACCTCATGCTTTGGAGATGTTTCTGAATCATTGGTTATTGAGTAGCCGGCTCTACAGGGAGAGATCTTTCATATCACTTCCTACCTGAGCCTTTTAACTGGAGATGCTGGGAATTGAACCCGGGACCTTCTGATGCCAAAGCAGATGCTCTTTCCACTGAGCCCAATGTTACATGTTAATGCAGGATTTTCAATTTGTCCTGTGTTCTCCGAAAGCCGGAGTTTGGTGTACATTTGGGCCGTATAACTGGCATCTCTTTTCTCCCTCAAAAATTATGTCTTGAAGCAGAACAGAAAGCACAGCCCTGTGAAGCTAAATGGGATTTTCATACCTGAGATGCAAGGGAAGGTATTTCTGTGTTGTGTTTTGGGTTGGAAAGGGAAAGAACTCAAGTGGTTTGTCCCACTTGGTTGGACAAAGTGGTCTTGCCATTAGAATGCAGAATGCTGATTGGCTGCCTTTTCTAAAGATTTGCATAAGCCATTATAATATCAGCAAGCAAAACACTGGCAAATTTACTGGTGTTTGCCTTGTCATGTACAGATGGAAACAGTTGCAACTCAACAGGGGCAGCTTTCCCCATCATGAACCCATCCTAGATAAGCACATAAACATCTAATATGCACTCATAATAAAAATTAACAAATCCTTCTAGGCCAGCACAGTCTGTGACCTGACAAGCCATGCATGAGAGTCCATTGCTGGGGTGCGTGAACCATTGTGTCAGGGAGTTGTTGAGTGCATGGCAGGCCACATGGCAGAAGGCTGTGTTTGGCGTGATGTGAAGTTGTGCAGGCTGTAATCATGTTGCTAACAAAGAATTCAGACCTCTTTGGTGCTTGCCTCTGGCATATGGTATGTCTCTAATCTCATATATTGATCTTACATATAATTAAACAACTGAACACTTCTGTTTGTATTTACATTTCCTTATTTCTCTGACAAAGTTCTTAAAGATACAGCATAAGTCTTCCAACTCTTATAACTAAACATAAATAATCACTTAGTCTTATCTAATTTTTTCAGTTGAAACAAAGCTTCAGTTCCATATAGTCCATATTCCAATTCTGAGGAAGACGCACGAAAAACGTTCTATATGTGCGAGACGTTTTTATGTAGAACCTACAGAATTGGAATATGGACTATATGGAACTGAAGCTTTAAGAACTTTGTCAGAGAAATAAGGAAATGTAAATACAAATACAAGTTGTTTAATTAAATGTAAGATCAATATATAAGATTGGACACGAATGGAGTGCAACGCATGGTAATATTTTGAGTTTATTTGGGCTAACGCTGGTTATTGCACTCTTAAAGATAGTGGTGAATGTCTCTAATCTCGCCACTATTGGTGAATTTTGCATTTTAAAATCAGATTTGTGTCTCTCTTTCCCCCGGAAAGCTTTGGAAGTGAGTGTACATAATGTGCAAACATCCCTGGACACCATTTTTGTTTGAAAATTTCACATGAGTAATTTAGGGGGCTGAAAATAGTAGTCCCTTTTCCTGCCTATTTTATCTTCTCTTAGTTATTTTTCCAGAACTGCTTTTCTGAAATGAAGCTGGCAGTGAGACTCTGATGTGTGTGGGTCACTCACAGGTAATGTGAAGATAGCCTGTCAGTGTGGCTTCTATGAAAATCCCAGTGGATTTCTGTCCAGGGGCTCAGCTCCACACCAAGATAACATCAATATTGCTGCAACATGGGGTTGTCTGACTTGGTACCCATTAGCCCAGTGGCACAGATTTCATAAATATTTTCTTGGATGTCTTCCAGCATGTTTCCAGCACAAAATGAACCTTTCTTCTACTGGCCGGAAGCGGTTAGGATTTTGCTTTTTGAGGAATTTCACCTCCTTGTTTGACTGGTACACTCAACAGAGAAAAGGTTTTAGCGTTTGCCTCGTGGAAATCTCTAATATCCCTGCAGGAGCTTGTCTAGACTCAAACAACTGGCTGCTTAATTTTTATTTTGTTTCTAGCAGGATCTTCTTTTAAAGCAAAAGCCATCAATCAGAAGTGGCAGGCTGGCAAGGAGAGAGGAGACCGGGACCCACAGAAATGAGTTAAAATCCACAAAGCCTCAAGCTTAGCCTTTCGGGCTAGAAATAATTTGATAGGGCGTTTTGATAGGGCGTGCTTTTGTGGCAGCACAGAGATAAAGGTGTACATTTTTGCCTTTCCATAATACCTGCCCGCTGGCCTTAAACCTACATGCCCTGACAGGTTGAACTATAAAGTTGGGTTAGTCTGCCCCTTTAATCCCGCCCCCCCCCCCATTTTTTTTAACATGGATGACCGTCATCCTATACTCCTTTCCCCCGAAGCTACAGATGAACTTGAAGTGTTTGGTATTCTGTACTCTGCCCCGGCTCCTTCTAAATTATTGTTCCTGAGCTTCATTACTTTAAAGAACTGGAATTTAATTTAATTTGGGGCATCATTACTGCATTTGTTTCTCTGTGTGATTTCAGGAAACTTTCAAATGTGCATTATAATATTTCTGGGAATTTTTTTAATGGTTTCCGGGCTGTATGGCGTGTATTCCTTGTATTCCTCTCCTGATTTGCTTACTGCATCTGTGGCTGGGCATCTTCGAAGGAAGATGTTGTGCCACAGATGCTGGCTTAACATCAGGGAGAGAATGTTAGAACATCGGCCCTACAGGCCCGGAAACCTACACTGAAATCCTGTGCGATTCAACACAATGAAATCCTTCGACAATACATCTAATGTTTCTCATTGGAAAATTTTGTCACAGGAACTTTTGAGAAAGACAGCTGCAAAACTATCCAAGAGCCCCAAGTCTTCTCTAATGAGAAGAAACTGGGAAGTTTAGGACAGCAAGATTCAAGCCCAGTAGCATCTTGGAGACCAACAAGATCTTTGGCGCATAAGCTAGGGAGCTCTGAATCTTGAAAACTTGTATCCTGAAAATCTTGTTGGCCTTGCATCTAGTGGTTCTACTTCAGACCAACATGGCTGCCCTCTGAAAAAGTGAAGGATATTCTTGAAGCATTTGGATTTATACCCCATTTTTCTCAACCATAAGAAGTCTCAAAGTGGCTTGCAAACGCCTTGTCTTCCTCTCTCTCTCATAGCCAGATACATGGGGTAGGTGGTGGGATGAGAGAGTTCTGAACACCACTGTGACTAGCTCAGAATCACCCAGCAGGCTTCATGGCGGAGAGCAAGACTCAGTTGTCTCAGATTAGAGCCCATGTCTTAATTTCACATATTCTGTCTCTGTGGCTAAAAGGATGTTATGATAATACAGTGAGGAAATGGAGTCTCTATTCTCTGCCACCTAAAGAAAAAATAGGAGAACATTAAGTTTCTTTCACTTTCAGTACACTTTAACAATCATTTGTGTGGATTTTCCTGGATAAAATAGGACTTGCAAACAGTTGCTTAAAATGCATTTTCTAGCCTCATGTGAAAACCATGGCAGGGGCTCAAATACAGAAATAGTTCAGTTCAGTTGTGTTTATTTACAACCTGAGAGGATAATCCATGCACAAACAGCAAGTTTACAATTTTGGAACACCGGCAAAGTCTAAATCTACTGACTATATAATAAAGCTTACATACAGTGCAGGTGATGTGGAAGAAAATTACTGCAGGACATGACTGCTTTACAGCCTGGAAACCTCATAACCCCCCTGTGGTTACAATGTTGACAAACTGTCATGGATGGAAACTATCAGAGGTAGAATAGACTTTATCTGAACCCGCTCTCTTGTGAGTCTTTTGTAACTGTGAATTGCAGTTGGTTCTGGTAAGACCTTGTTGGCAGAATGGGATTACAGTGTCAGGATAGTTCTGTTGCCCAAACAGCTGTTCGGGTTCCAGGTGGGTGGGAGGCATCTGTGTAACAGAGAGGAGGCTGGGACATGTTGCCTCATAGACAGTGATGCTTGAACCTTTTAGAGACAGTACCCCAAATTTGCTTGGAAAACCCTTATTTATACATGAAAATTTAACAGCAATTTAACCTGAATACTGAGGTTTTAGAAAAAAGCAGTTGACTCCAGTATTACTTGGGAATAGGCTTGGTAGTCAATGGCTGGCAGGCTAACATTTGGCCTACTAGGTAGGAGTGGAGGAATCCAAGAGCCTAGGAGGGTTTACTCAGAAAGCAAAGCCCTTGCCCAACCAACCTGGCTGCTCCCAGATAGAGACCAACTTTAGTTCTTCTTGCTGAAAATCGTTGTGTGGTTCAACAGCTAACAGGATTTACCTACACTTTCTTCCCAAACTAAAATTGGTTTAAATACCAATAATCAGAGCCCAGTGGCTGACAGACCCTAGATGTGGGTGGGGCACTTCAGCATGCATGCCAGAGGCTCTGGAGTGCCACCCCTCTGCTTTTAGTGCTATGGGATTATGCCATATACTAGGAGCTGTTGCTTGGTTGTCTGCCCAGAATATGCTTCAGGACAGCATGGACAGAGGCTACATGGGGACAGCAAACAAAACTGGAGTGAGTCAGGACCACTCCAGTGCAGAAGAACATTTCCCCTGTGGCATTTCCTAGGGAGTCCCTGAATATTTTAAGTGCTTAAGAGGCTTAAGCTGCTCTTTCTCTGCTCTACCCATCGCTCCATTGTAGAGACTCAGAGAGTCCTGGGTTTGTGATACTGAGATAAATATACTTGCTTTCCGTGATTTTTCCCTCCCCCTCCCCATCTTACTTCCCTATATTCAAACATTGGTTTGTTCAAGGACCAGCTAAGTGAACTTGAGGCAAGTCCAGCCACTGTCTCAGGTGTTTCCTTGAAACCTTAGAGAACGGCTTTGGTGGTACTTCTTCTTTGGCATGGCTCTCGTCAATTATTTCAGAACAGGATGACACGTCCATAGTAGTCTCTATTTAGCGCGGCCTCTGCTTGGTTTGTTTGCTTGTCTGCGGTTCATGTGCCAACGTCTCGCTTCTGGCTGAGGCAAACCCCACAAATCCAAAGCCTGAAATGAAGGTTTCTGCCACAGCACCTCCTTATTCAGTGGCATCCTTTATCCAGCTTCTTTTCTTCCCCTCCTTTTTCTTGCTGTTCTTCCCTTTGCTGCAGCTTTCTTTGTAAGATTCTCTAAACAAGCTTGGAAGACTTCATATTGGTCGGGATCCTCTCCCATCAAAGATATTCCAGTTTCTGTAATCCTGAAGGACCTTTTAAGGAGGGAAAGGAAGTAGTCCCATTTTCCCAAGAATTCTGATATATTCCTCCCTATCTTCAGGACTACCAAATGGCAAGGTTGTGGGTTTTCTGGAGCCCAGGCAGAGGCTATGGAGCCTACAAGTGAGTGAGTGAACCTTATAATGGCATGGACTCAGATGTTATGGACTACAATTCCCAACAGCCCCTGCCAGCATGTGCCAATTGGACCATGCTGGCAGGTGGATATTCAGGAGTAGCCAATCCCTCTTTATGGAGTATAAAATCTGAGTGCTGTGCCCTCTGCCAGAACTGGCCTAGTAGATTTTGCTCTAACATTCTCTCCACCCCCCATGACTGGCATCTTCAGGGAGATGTCATGGCATGGTGAGAGATCATATTTCTATCCATGGCATGAATAGGGCACTGAAACCCAGGTACATTTCTTCCTCTATGCTAGGGGTGGCCAAACCTATGATGCTCCAGATGTTCATTGACTACAATTCCCATCAAATGCCCCTACTGGAGTGGAATTGTATCCCATCTGAGGCCCCACCTGGGAGCCCCTCCTAGGCCTGACACCAGCCTTTACATACTCACATTCTCTGTTATGGCTCCACAATCCATTGGACAGTGACCTGCCAAACGGTAGTTCTCAGGGAAGGCTCACACCCTCCTGGCTTTCCACAAGCTATGCAAAATGCATTATTCAGGAGAGCTTTTTGTATTTGAAACAGGGCTGCAAATAGAAGGAAGGTTGAACTTATACCACTGTGTATAAGTTAGCGTCATCTGTTGGTATAAGTAAGTGCCTAATGCATAATTTTGTTTTCATTTAACATTTCATGTTAATACTTATCCTTGGCATCCAGATTTCTTCAAGTCAAATCTGTGCATCGTATTGAGTCAGTATGTGTAATCCACCTTGAGTCCCAGTGAGAAAGGTGGTTTACATGTAATGTAAGTAAGTAGTTTCTTCCGTAATGATATCTGTCATGGTAGACAACTTGGTGAGTGAGTGGAGTGGATTGAGGTGGAACCCATTTGGAGTCACTCCAGTGCAGTGGGACCTGGCTAGCCCCAAGCACGGTCAATTCTTCTCCCTTTGCAACAGTCCTTAGAATCTTGGAAGGGTTTTATTGGTTTTAAACCTGTTATCTCCCAAGAAGAGGGAACAATAGTAGAATCCCACACACTACAGGATTAGAGAGATTCCCTTAGGAGTTTGCTGTAGAATTTGACCCAGCACAACTGAAACATTCTAGAAACAATGTGTGTTTGTCTTTGGAAGCCATACAGGATTTTATGTCAAACTTTAAAACTCTCTATCCCTTGGAGGGAAAAATGCATTTAACTTGTTATTGAGGGATTTCCAAAGAGGATGTGGGCTTTATCTCTAGAGAACAAGATGGGTTTGCAGATGCCAAAAACTTCTGTTTGTTTATACTGATCCAGACTATAAAGACCTTGTGGATAATAAAGGAAGTTGTCTTAATCAAAGCCAAACCACTTCTTAGCTACTTTGGGGGGAAGCTTTCTGGAAATCATGAACTAACCTGCAAAAAGTTAAATCTACGGTCTTCTGGGAGCAGAGGGAGCAGTTTTTCTTGGATATTTTTAAATGTAAAACTATCAATAAAATTATTTTTGTCTTACTATTTTAAAATTTCTTCTTCACCAGCTCTGAATCATAAACCCAGTGATGCTTCCGTGATCTATGGGGTAGTAGAATATGTGGAATCATTCTGCTCTAATCAACAGGAAGCTGTGGCTGCAAAGGGACTTTGGTGCCTTGTGCAACAATGGTCAACGGACTGCTTAGAGCAGAGCTACTCTCACGCTTGGGAGTCCCCAAACTGAACTTATGACCATCTTTGGAGCCCTGCCACAAGATGGTGAAGTGCAAGCTACAAACTGGCTGCCATGAGGAGGAATTGAAGTCACACACAAAACTGAATTCTGAGTGCACAGGGGCAAAGGGAGTAATTAATACATGTAATAATTGTTTATTTTGTGATAAACTGGATATATTTTGTGATAAACTGGATATATGTGTTGATGTTGATGTACACACCTTAGAGCCTCCTAGGGGATGGGTGAGGTCTACTAAATCCAAATCACAAATCAAATCAGAATCAAATATTCAATCAATCAAGAAATAGAATAAAATAAATAAATAAATCTTAAGATTCTATACCTAAGTGAAAACAGCAATGAGAGTAGAGAAACCAACACTACATAGTGGTAGCTGTCACCAAAGCAATGTTATTTTAATTTTCACAGCCAATCAGAAGCCCTGTTGCATAAGGGTCCCATCATGGCACTTGCCAGGAAAGGTAGGAGCCATGGTGCTCACAAGCACCACATGGAGGGCCCTGTATTAATGCAGCAGACTCCCTTTGTCCACACAAACACACACATATTCCACACGCTAGCCATATGGAGACCAGCTGCTTGGCAATTGAATGGTGACTGGTTGGGTCCATATTGTGGGATGAATTTGGCAAGACCATAGCTGTTGTTGCACGTGCACCCCAGGATGGAACCTGCAGCCTGAACTTTTCACCTCAGTTGAAGAGCAAGAGACCACTAGATCCAGGACATTCTTAGGCAGACCCATGAGAAACCATTCCCTGCACAAAGGAAAAGTCCTGGGCAGGGTGGATAAAAATTGATTTAAATCAAATTACTTGAAATGAAATGCTTTTTGAAGATAAGCTCATCTAAAGATTGTTTATATAGTTTTCTGTTTAAGATACGTTATAGTCCAAAGGTTATATATTAATCATGAAATAAGAATTAGTTTTTAATTTTGTAGCCTGAGGCTGCTTTCTATTAGATTCAAAGGTTTAAATTTTTTTTTTGTTAAAGTGGAATTCCATTAATCCATTCACAATGTCATATTCTTCCATGGGCTTCTGTAAGATTATGTTGGGCAGTTTTTCCATCATAGATTCTTGGTTTTGCAGTTCTCAAAACTATTTGTGTTGACAGAGATAATGTGCATTTTCTTCACAGCAAAACATATTAAATAAACATTCAGGGTTGAAAAAAAGATTTTAATCCAATTGTTCTTTTGCAAATCTATGTACATAGAATCAACTCCTTACCTCTTAAGTGCTAAGTTTCAAGAAGTTCACTGGACCAGAAGGTGTTTGGAATGGAACCGATGCTGGTACCAAGAAACTAAGTGGGAAGAGGGAGGAGCAAGCAGTAAAAATAAAAGTGAAACCCTTTGAGCAGAATACTCCACAAGACTTGGGATCTTTGTGTGTCTAGCCTGAGGTTTATCATATTATTCTCTCTGTGGAGGAGAAAATCTATAATGAAGCTACCTTTTGGTCCATCAGGGTCAGTCTTATCTACCTAGACTGAAAGTGTCTCTCCAGAAGTCCTTCATATCACCTACTACCTGATCCTTTTAAATGGAGATGCCAGGTATTAATCCCAGGACCATGCCAGTTGGATGCTCTGCCACTGAGCTGGTGTGAATAATAGAAGCCAACAGCCAGTCCCACCTGATTTCTCTCCCTGAGGTGGGCACACTCAGTGTCTTTAATCTAGCCTAATTTGGCTGTGCACAGGTTGAAGTGGTCATTTGCAGGAATAAACTTGCCGCATGCTTTGGAAACATTTCTAAATAGCTGTTGGTTTCTCAGTTCACCAATTTCAGTGTTGGGTGCTGTGTGGTTTCCGGGCTGTATGGCCGTGTTCTAGCAGCATTCTCCCCTGACGTTTCGCCTGCATCTGTGGCTGGCATCTTCAGAGGATCTGAAGATGTGGCTGGCATCCTCTGAAGATGCCAGCCACAGACCTGGCAGCGTCTGGGAGCATTTGAGAGAATAGCTGAAGCATACTGTAGTCTCTCAATCCACATGCAGCACCTGAAAATGTTTCCGGCATTAGAAAGCCTTCTCAACGACTACAGAATTTCAGGTAACACTGTTTTAATGGACATGGAGCAGAGCTGAGTGGGATTTCTGCATCTGGTGAGGCAGGTATTGAGCGGGTCACTTATCTTTCCACCGCCAGCATCCTTCCACTGATGGATTGTAGTTTATAGGGGACTTCAGTAATCAAAAGGTCGTTAAACTTTATATGCTCCTCGGCAGGCTAAAATGAGGAGCTGATGATTTCCCCCGCTAAGGGTTGTGAGAAATCAGAAGGTGTGTTCCCTTCTTCGCAAGGATATCCTGGTACCCAATTTTCCCTTTTAGCTGTGACATAAACTATATACCCGAGAGGAGGAGCTTTGTGAAATTAAAACTGCCCTGGATGTGGAAAGCCCCAAAGAGTTGAGAAGGATTCAATGCAAATATTTATTCATGAATCTGACTCCATGCAAGATTCGTATGTTTGTCTGTCTTATCCTGGGCTAATGGACTCAAAATCAGAAGCTATGAAAGTCCACCTGCCACTCACCTCCCGGTTTTGAAAAGGGTCTTAGAGCCAAGCTTGCTACAACAGGACCTTTTGTGTGTGGATAGTTGAAAAGCTCTTAATAAGAGTCTGGACCGGACAGTATAATTGCAGATTATGTGAGTCAATGGGAGAACCTTTTTCCTGAGGGGAGAGCCAGGTCTCAGCAAGAATTCTTGTGGTCTTTTTTTTTCTCTGTAGCTCTGAAAAATTGTTCTCTGAAAAATTGCTGTGTGTTGTGTAGACCAATTTGAATAAGTTCTGAGAGGAAGGTAGCAAACATGTTAAGAAAAGACCCTTTGTCTCCCCCGTGCAAGCTCATAAGCTTTTGTGTAGCAGACTCTTACTGTTCCTTTCCTTTGAGTCAACAACATGAACAAGCCTAACCTCATAATTTGCGGGGGATTAAAGTGTGCTTTTAATTATATGTTTACATTTGGCACCTGTCTAGTTGGCCCTTGTGAGGGCAAAAAGGCAGGATATAATTTTTGTAAAATAAAAATAAAATATATGTGTATTTCATCTGTGAGTGTGGGGTGTGAACAGAGGATACATGGAAAGTATATATGCGGGGGGGGGGGGGGGGGGGGGTTGGCTGCTTAAGCACTGACCATAAGACCCAACAGCTTGGGCAAGGATTTGACATTTGGTTCTCTTGGATTACCAAGTGGGAGGCATCAGGTTAAGAAAAAAAAATGCTGACAGCTATGGTTTGGCAATGGAAAAAATATTTATCATCAGCTGTAGCAGGAGAGTATAACGAAGAGCCAGACTGATGTGGAGGTTAAAGTGTCAAACTAGGATTTTGGAAACCGAGATTTGAACCCCAACTCTGCCGTAGTAGCTTGCTGGGTGACATTGGGCTGTTTACATATTCTTAGCCTAACCTAACTTACAGGGTGGTTGTGAGTGAGGATAAAATGGAGAAGAGGAGAATGATGTGAGCTGCTTTGGCTCTCCCTATCGGGGAGAAGGCAGAATATAAATAAAATCAGTGGATAAATCTGGCTTGTGGGGGAGGGGGGCATCTTGAACTTGGGTGATTCCCACTGGCTGCTCATGGAGGCAGTACTAAAATTGTCACTTCTGGTCTCCCAGGTGGGAATCTTCTAAGCCCAGTTTAATTCCTGCCTCCAGGGATGTAGGTATAGATTTTTTTTAATGCTAAGTTGGGTCGCGGGGACGGAGACTGCACATGCCCACCCACCCCCCCCCTAGAGGCATGGATCATGCCTACCCAGGCTGACTACCTCCTGCCCTCTCAGATGCTTATAAAAGGCAGCTCTCTGAGGCCAGGGATGGCAGACTAAACCCTGCCACTGCCTCCCTCTGGGCCGGGCCTCCCACCGGGCTGGGCTCCCCAGGCAACGGTAGTCCTTCTGCCCTCCCCTCCAGGCAGAGGCATAGCTAGGGAAAATGGAGCCCAGTGCAAAATCTTTGTGCCCCCTCATGGACAGCTGCTGTGATGCTGAAATCCACCCACAAACAGCATCATTTTCAATGGTGTTTAAACTAGAGAATCAAGATTCTCCTCCTCTTTAGGAAATCCTCACCTTGAAAGGGAGAATCTGGAGGTCCCCTAGTTAAAACAACATTGAAAGTGATGCTTTATTTGGATCCCAATTGGTCCCCCATCACGAATCCACTTTTCAATATTTAGGCTAGGCGGGACCTCAGATTCTCCCTTTAAATCCCCTTGCCAAAGGGTGGATTTAAAAGAAATTTGGGAAACCTGCTAATCAGGGAAGTGCAATTGTTAAATGCTACTTGGCAGTGCCCAAAATCTCAGGGCATCTTTAGAGAGACTTTCCTAGATGATAACACTAGAGGTTTAATTGAGTGACTTTGGTTCAGGGGTCCTCAAAGTTGTGGACCCCTCAAAGGTATGTCAGCCCAAACCAATGGCTCCCTTTGGAACAATGGGGTTTGGATGAGGAATCCCCCTTTGGGAGTCCATAACTTTGGATGGCTCCTGGAACTAGACCTCACCAAGGCTTGGGTAGATCTTCGGGAGAGTCTCTAACTTAACAACTCCCTGAAATTCTGGGCCTGCTAGCTAACAATAACTCCTTACCTGCAGGCCAAAAACTAGAAAAAAAAAAACACTTAAAATGCAAAAAAAACCACTGGCAAACGGAGTGCGGAGCTTGGGACATGTAATGGGGGAGGTTTAAGAGCCGAAGGAAACCATTTTCCCTTACCTGTAATACCTTTCCCTGCTCTGAAACCTCATGCTTGGAGAGCAACTTCCAGGGAATATTGACAACTTATATCCCCCGTTTTGGGAAAAGCAGGTAACAGAGGAGGATGGAGCTTTAAAGTTTTGTAAATGTTATCTCGTTTTAATTGTATTGATTAGTCTGAGTATTTTAACTATTTTATTGTATTGTCCAAACTACGTTTGGACATTGGATTGTGAATGCTGTATTGATGGGTTATGTTGTAAGCGGCCCTGAGCCCCTGACCCTTGGCTGAGAGATTAGATCGAGATGGTAGACATCGAAATAAAGAAAAGGAGCAGTAAAGAACCGAGCTCCACAGCTGCTATCCTTTCTTGCCAACTAAGCCTATATCTGTCGCTATTTCTAAAAGAGAGAAAACCTCCATTGGCAGTCCTTTCTTCTCTCTTTTGCATGATCTCGTGCCTCCTTTTTTCAGTTTCCTGTTGGGAGGCTCCCTTGGCTGGACTTCAAGCATGCGGTAGAGAATTTGGCTAAAAGCAGAGGTTTCTTTCTGAAGAGGAATGACAAAGCCTTCTGCTGCCTTGCATGCGCCAGACAAAGTGAGCTGCCAAGCCCCAGGGGATGGGAGAGACTAACATGGCACCAAAGCGAAACCGGCAAAGCCATGCGTCAGTTTGAAGAGGGGCATCGACAAGGATAAAACAATGTCCCCTGATGGCTGCTTATTGGGCTCCTGAGTGGCTCTCGATGTTAGACCTAGGCTGCCCAGATGACCCTCTAGAGACAGTGGTGGCCGAATCCTATGGTGCATGGGTGCCAGAGGTGGCACTCAGAGCTCCCTCTGTAGGCACTTACCAAACAGAGTGCCCACATCCTAAGAGCTGGCCCAAATTGGAGGCAGCTGGACTCGATTATTAACATTAAACCTAAGACCTAGTTTTTTTGGGGAAAGCAAGCGTAGGGAGTGACCCTGTTAAGTGCTGTTAGAAAGCCCCACTGATTTTCTATGTGAGAAGAACTAGAGCCTGGCGATCCTTTACTTGGGAGTAAGCTTCTGATTGCTTGGCAATGGGGCTTGCTTCTGAGTGATAAAACCCTCTCTAGGGTCGTGATTCTTCCATTGGAAGTAGCTTGCACCGATAGCAGTTGCTTTAAGAAATAGCAAAGCTTTTCACTTAAGTACCACCAAGCTTTACTCCCAGAAGTAACGCGCTTCTGTAGAGCCAACCGTTTTTTCCCAAGCTAAAACCCTCAGTATTCAGGTTAAAATTGGCTGTGGTTGGCACTGCAATAAATAAGAGGGTTTTGTGTTGCAGTTTGGGCACTCGTTCTCGAAAAGGTTTGCCATCACTGCTCTAGGGTCTGATGATGGAGAGGGAGCCTCCGAGGGGTAACTTATAATCATTCCCCCCTCCCCCCACAATTGAAGTTGCGGGAGGTCAGCTGTCTTACTCCCACAAGATTATGGAGGATCCAGCAATCAGGAGGATCCTAAAGGAAGAGTTACAGCACGTTCAGATGCATTCCTCTCCTCCCTCCTCCTGGGGATCCCTCTGTTCCCTCCCCCACAATCCAAGCCCGGTATGTCTCCACGCAGAAAAGTACTAGTTTTGAGGACAGGGACAATTGGCCACCCTGCTCCTTCATGAAGCGCTTCCAAGAGTGGCTCACCAAAGCATCAGAAAGGCTTCATGCTCAGACGTCCACCCTAGTCATGCCCCCAGGCCACACGTCTCCCTCTTCTGTGTCAAGCAGTGAAAACACAAGGAGGGTGAGCCTGTCGTGGAAGAACAACCAATTAGATCAGCTATTTGATGGGAAAGAATATCAGCCTTTATTAGCCAAGCCCATCATGGGGCTGCGTCTGGTCTAGAAAAACCCTGATGTTGGAGAGAGCAAAAGAGGAACTGGCAGGCCAAAGTTATGTTTTGGAAAGCGATTAGGGAAAATTACCATCCTCCATTCAAAGCAGTGGACATTTTAAGTATCTACTGTAAGTAAGTAATGAAGAATACAAAGTTTCCTACTACACTGTACAACGAAGTGATAGTTTTATGGAAGCACCTGGCCATTGTGGCTCATGACTTTTTTGTTTCTCTACTTCCTGAAGTTTCCTTTAAAAATATATTTTTAAAAAGCGGAAGGACTATTGTATATCATTCAAGCAATGGAATTCACGGCACCCCCCAAATGTTTCACAGGCCAAGGTTCTTTAAAATGAAGGTGACTTTCTCCAGCAAAGTGCATCAGAGATCAAAGGCAGAGTCATATAAAATGCCTCTCCAAGGAATCCCTCGGGAGGTTCCAGTGGATTCTACCACTGGCATCCTTGGACGAATGCTCCCCAAAGCCTGTTATTTACTGACTGCCTGAAGATGCAGTCTTGAAAGTGTTTCTTTTTAGAAAAGCCACAGTAGATGATGAAGGAACTACATCTAAGCCCGCACGCAAGGCTTTAATAATGTTGTATAATTCATGGGCAGAATTCACTACCACGGGAGATGGTCATTAGCCCAAATTAGCTTGGGAAATGATCAGATAGCCACAAATGCTGTGTCAAACTTCCAAGTTCAGGGGCAGTGCATCTGAGCACCAGGTTCTGGGCTCAAAGCCGTGGTGGGTTTCAGCAGGTTTGCACCACTTCGGCAAAACCGGTTGTTAAAATGGTGCTTATAAACAACCAGCTGTTAAATTATTTGAATCTCTCCTCTGGCTCAAAGGAGGGTGGAGTACACAGCCTGTTTGCAAGCCTCCACCAGCCGGCTGCCTTTGAAAACCAAATAGCTTGAATTTGTGCGGATTCGATTCAAGGGGGAGTTGAGGGGAGAAGAAGAGACATCATCATCTTTCCAATTGAGAGAAGGGGTCCAGCAATACCCATTGGGCAAAGGTGGAAGGCAGCTGCACTTAGAATGCATTTATTGTGAGGGGCTTTTTTAAAAAATGCAGGGATTACGTTTTGGGCATTTTGGCAAAAGGTGGGGATGGGCACTCCTTTGAGGGTCCATAACTTTGGAGCCCCCCTGAACTCAAACTTCTTCTCACCAGACTTAGGGGTGTCTCCATCAGGACAGTCTCCAGATGATGATACCCTGAAAGGTTAAGTTGCCGATACATCCAAAAATGCAACCTCCTGCAGAAACATCCCAAGAAATTTGCCCAGAATCTTGTTCTGCATTTGAGTTTTCTGCATTGCTGTCAATGGGGGGTTGCAGGCTGGGGGGGGGCAAATTTCTGAAGGCACAGTCTCAAAACTTGCAGGGTCTCATCAAGAGACTGCCCTAATGATACCCCCCAGGTTTGGTGCAGTTTGGTTCAGGGGGGCCAAAGTTATGGACCCTCAAAACTGTAGCCCCCATCTCCTATTAGCTCCCATTGGAAACAATGGGGGATGGGGCATCCCTTTTGGGAGGCCATAACTTTGGACTCCCTGAACCAAAATGCACCAAACATGGGGGATAGCATAAGGACAGTCACCTGATGATATGCTGAAATTTTGGTGCCGATATGTCTAAAAATGCACCCCCTGCAGGCACCAATGACCTGGCATGACCTGGTGCAGAAAAAAAAATTTTGGTGGTCAGACATTTGGCCGTCCATTCATGGGAGCGCAGGGGCATCCAACTCCATGGAGTTTTGCCCAGGGCTCCAGTTTCCCTCGTTACACCCCTGCATCAGAGAGCTGTGTTGAATATCTCTTGGTCCCAAACATGTTGGGGGAGTTGCTTCCCACTGATCCTATAGTCACTTACTACAGTCCCTTTTTATTTTATTTATAATTGGATTTATAGGCCACCTTCCCCTGATGGGGATGCTGATAGATGCAAAAGTAGGGTTTTTTTGTCCACTCCTGTTTGAAAAACCTTGTAAGCTGGTTTTCCCCCTCTGCAGAGTCACTCTGTGGAGCAGATGCACTTCATTGTTTCTCCCTCTGCAACTGTACTACAGTGGGAGCTCCAACTAATCAAGGAATAAATCATTGGGATGCCAGACTATTGCAATCAGCTCTCTGCTTCTGGAATGTGCCAGATTGCCATGAAGATTCTGTTGCAGGAGGAGGAGAGGCAAAAGGGCAGAAGCCAATATAGCCCAGTACAAAAACCTGAACTCCTTTTATGTTTGAAGTAGAAAAATCAAACCTGGCCCAAAGCCCAGCTTTTGAATTAACTGAGTTTCGCTGTAAATAAAATGGGTGTGGGGCGTGCTATATTGTGGGCATATGTGTGAGTTCCCAGGAGTCTGGGAAGCATCTTTTATGACCCTTTATGCTTGCAGTGCTTATGCTGTGGCCTTTAGCTTTGCAGTGGGTTTTCCCTGTTTTTTAAAATCTAAACAGGATTCTCCTGATGCAGTGTGTCCCCCAGCGGTCCAATCTGCCATTTTACCCACCTGTTGTCTCTGTGCAACTTCCTGTTGGGAAGCCCGGAAAAAAATGTTAAAAATTAAAAACCTTCCTACTCCCCCATAGGGTGCATGGGGGCCAAGAGGGGCCTGGAGGACAACCCCGCTCCCTGGAACACCCCCAGAACACTGGCTTAACTGGGGGGGGGGCGTGCAAGTGCTGGCACGAGACCAGGTGTCACAGCTGGGCATCGCAACCGAACATCTGGCGGATGCCAGCAGATTAGCCCCTCCCAGTGGGTGCAGCGGATTTGCCTCTCCACCAGCACAAGTGTCCTGGTGAGGGCATTTATTACATGGAAACCTGCTTCACATCAGAAGGAGGATGCCCACCCCCCAGATTGCTTGCCAGCCTGATTATTTTCTTTTTTTCTCTTAGGAATTGTAATTTCTTGTCTCACAGGTGTCAAACTTCATGACCCTCTGGGAATGTTATGGACTACAGTTCCCATCATCCCTACCAGCATCATGCTGGCAGGATAAATCAGAGGCTTATGAATCAGGAGGCTATGGACTATTTATCTATAATTATTCAGTAGATAACATATGATGATATTATACAATACTATACATATATTTTTTGCATTTCTGAGTTTCTAAACCTTTTCTGTGTTGTCTGCTGACCTTCGCAGGTCATCTGCTGCTTCCAAAAAAATTCCCCAAAATTCCCATTTAATTTCTTAATCTGATCTGCAGTATATCAAAACTACAATAGGGGAAGTTGCGATGTGGAAGGGATAACAACCGTGTTTCCCCGAATATAAGACAGTGTCTTATATTAATTTTTGCTCCCAAAGATGCGCTATGTTTTATTTTCAGGGGATGTCTTATTTTTCTGTGTTCTGTTCGTCAGACATGCTTTCAAACAAAAACTTTGCTACATCTTACTTTTGGGGGATGCCTTATATTTCGCACTTCAGCAAAACCTCTACTACGTCTTATTTTCCGGGGATGTCTTATATTCGGGGAAACAGGGTATATTTGTTCATATAGCCAATGGAGGAATGTGTGATGTTCTAAGGGTGGCAGCGGGAAGCATGTAGATAAGTGCAGTGTTCAGTGGTGGTGATGTGTCTATAGCAGTGGTGGCAAACCTTTGGCACTCCAGATGTTATGGATTACAATTCCCATCAGCCCCTGCCAGCATGGCCAATTGGCCATGCTGGCTGGGGCTGGTGGGAATTAATAGTCCCATCCTGAGTCTCAAAATCCTCCTACAGATCCTACTAGGTCTATATAGTAATAGTTGTATAATGGCATCTACCCTGACTTGGATAGCCCAAGTTGACCTGATCTTGTCAGATCTTGGAAGCTAAGCAGAATCGGCCCTGATTGGGACTTGGATGGGAGGTGGCCAAGGAAGTCCAGGGTTGCTCTGAAAAGACAGGCAATGGCAAACAACCTCTGAACATTTCGTGTTCTGAAAACTCTATGGGGACATCAGTCAGCTGTGCCATGAAGGGCCCTTCCCTAACCTGGATGGCTCAGGCTAGCCCAATCTTGTCACATATCAGAAGTTAAGCTGGGTTGTCCCTATTTAGTACTGGATGGGAGACCACCAAGGAAATCCAAAGTCACTCGCAGAGGCAGGCAATGGCCAACCACCCCAAACATCTCTTGCCTTGAAAATTCTGCACTTTGAAGCAGTAGATAAGGTGACTTTCAGGGAGATTTGTCCAGCATCAGTGGTGTAACGCCAGTGGGGCAGGGGGCAATGCCCCGGGCAGTGCTGCAGAGGGGGTGTGGCCGGGCGGCACTGCGGTGGGGACGCAGGGGGCGCGTGTGCCCCGGACACAGACAGTTCCCCCTTTCTCCGCCCCATCCAACATTGCTGTTCAGGAACTCCTCATAAACCTCTGGAGAACCCCAGGATACTCAAGAATGCAGTTTGAAAACTAATACATTAAACACTGTGGTTGTTTTTTTAACCTGAGCCATTTCCTTCCCTATAAGTTAACACACTGTGGCTTTTTATTTCAGGATTCGGAATCCCTTGATACCTATATCCAGAGCACTCTTTCTTCTCTCTACCCTCCATTTGAGGCGACTGCCGCTACCGTTCTCTGGCAGCTCTTCAGCATTGTTGAAAAGTTCTACCGTGGAGATGGTCTCAGATGTCTAATTGATTTCCTCGTCCCTGCCAAGAGAGTCCTGCAGTGCATCCAGCGGGAATCCTGTGTAAGTATATTTCTACCTTCTCCGCTAGAACAGAGACTTCCTTTGTTCCTGGTTTAAAGCTAAAAAAAAAAAGATGTGGAGTTTAATCTTTTAACTACTCAGCTTTCTGAATCTCGGTAATGAAACCGTTAGATAACCAGGAAAAATGTTTGTTCTAAAAAGGAAGAGAAGCACTGGTGAGAAAGGAAAGATGTACAACTTCCTTTACATTCTGCTGGGAATATGATCTAAGCCGCCTTAACCCTCAACTGCAACACAACTGTCAGCGACGGAATCTGGGCATGGGGGATTCTGGAAATAATGCAGGAAAATATTCTATGTTTTTTTCCCACTCTTAAAAAAAAATCTCCTGGCAGGCAAGGAAATGACAGAGAGCCAACAAGTGTGTGTTTTTAAATGACAGGATAAATTTTCTTTGTACAAACATTAGAATTGTATTTTGGACTAGGTGCTGAGAATTGTAATCCAGTAATGGCATTATCAGTGGATCCACCTTTCTGTGTGCTTCTTCAGATGTTAGAAACAAGAGAGGAAGCCAGAAGTAATCAAAGTAACTTGTTTGAAATGGATCTTAAAAACTTTTGTTTTTAAAGGGACCCATGGTAAACAGATCCGGCTGGCCTCCACTAGGGCCAGAGCTTTTACACCCCTGGCCCCACTCTGGTGGAACAGGCTCTCTCGGGAGACCAGGGCCCTGTGGGACCTACAAGCTTTCTGCAGGTCCTGTAAAATGGACCTGTTCCGCCAGGCATTTGGCCAGCCAGGTTGATCGAACCCCTATAAGATCTTAGCCTCCAGTAGGCTCGGGTGGGGGTGGGGCAGTGATGGCGAACCTTTTCGAGACCGAGTGCCCAAATTGCAACCCAAAACCCACTTATTTATCGCAAAGTGCCGACACGGCAATTCAACCTGAATACTGAGGTTTTAGTTTAGAAAAAACGGTTGGCTCCGAGGTGCATGTTACTCGGGAGTAAGCTTGGTGAAGCAACTGTGCAATGCTTCGAATGGGTGAATCACGACCCTAGGAGGGTTTACTCAGAAGCAAGCCCCATTGCCAGCAACCGAGCTTACTCCCAGGTAAAGGATCATGCCCAGGCCAGCCTAGATGTGTGTATGGGGGTGTGTGATTTTCCGCTCCCCCCAATGACGAACTCTGTGCACGTGTGCCCACAGAAAGGGCTCTGAGTGCCACCTCTGGCACCCGTGCCATAGGTTCGCCACCACTGGGGTGGGGCTTTTATCGCCTTCAGTTACAGACAAGTTCCTTTAGTATTTATTATAGTTGTTTTAAATTTTTTTAATCTGATTTGATTTTCTATGTATATTGTCTAGTTTTAAGGTTGTACACCACCCTGAGCCCTTTGGGGAAGGGCTGTTTAGAAATCGAAATATAAATAAGATAAAAATAAAAAGGAAAGCAAGGGATTGCATGAAATGCTGATCTTTTTAAATGAGGAAAAGCAACCCTCCCTTGCTGAGTCTATTAAAGGAATGTGAAAAGAATTAAGTATTAACTCACAGGCTTCTTTTTTGCCAAAGTTTTTCATGTCAGTTACATCGGTTCAGTCTTATCCTTAAGCATAACCCTGTTTGGTCAGTATAGATCACTGGTGGATATTGTAGGTATGGAATGTTTACAGAGACGGTATGGTGTAGTGGTTAAAGTGTTAGATCAGTCAACTCTCGCCTTGGCTCTGGCAAGTATTTGAAGTGGGAGACCTCCAGGAATATCTGGAGTGTGATGTGGAGGCAAACCACCTCTGAACACTGAAAACCTGAAAGGGTTGCCATCAGTCAGCTATGACTTGGCTGAAAAAAAAGGTACATTTGTTGAAATGCAGCTGCTCAGAGCCTTGGTTGAAGCAAAAGTTTTATTAAGTGTGATGTTTGTGTCGCGAATGTAGATGAAAGGGCGCAACAGGGTCAAGGGGGGTGTTGCAACGCCCGGTGTCTTAGGGTTGCAAAGTATCCCACTGTGGCTGCAGACTTACCAGCAGATCCTGTTGCCTGAAATGCCACTGTAAGGAAAATGGCGGGAACTTGGGTGTGTTGATGTCACTTCCTGCAAAAACTGGAAGTGATGTTATGATATCATGGGGCACTCCCTGGTTTGCCAAAGAGATTTTGCAAATCCTGAAGCCCCTCCCCAATAGCATAATGTGTTGAAGCAGCGGAGTTACTCGGAGTAGATCACCTTGCAGGACGCAATGTAGACAAGAACTGACAGACACACAATCACCAGTGCAATTCTATTTATTGCTGTTTACTGACAAAGTGCTTCGCCAGACCACAGGTGTTTTCAGGCACACATCACTCTGTTGTCTGTGCTATCTATATACAAATGTGGTACCAATCAGGTGCCCTTACCTTATCAGGTTTTTCACACGGTACACGTTGTGCACTCAGTCCTAATTTGCACACGGCACCTGCTAGAAGGAGGGTCCAGCTGTCATTTAGATTTTGCTCATCTAACCACATGTTCTGACATAATGTTAGTTCTGGTTTTTGCTGGAAGTGTCAACAGTGCGCTGAGATGATGTCGGCATTCCTGACTTCCCACCCCCCACCCCCACCCCTGCCTATGTTCCCAGGATAACAGACTGCAGCGTGGCAACTCGACTGATTGTTCATAAAACTGACCTCCTTAGTAACATTCCCACAGGCAGAAAGATGGATTTGCCCAAAGAGTGTAGACTTTACCACACACTTGCACACGCACCTTCCCAAGTGCTGGAAGCTTTCTTTTAAAATAAACGTTGAGATTCTCAGAAACCCAAATCCTGCCTTCAGTCCTGTATGCCTTGCTTTTTCTGCCCCTCCCTGATGTGCACCACAGCCCCACGTATGTAAGGACCATGGTGGATATTTAATACCGCAGTTATCTTGGAATGGAGTCATCTACAAAATGTGTAGTTTCACTGGCGAGTAAACAAATACGGCTAAGCATTTCAGCGTTGATGTTTCACTTGCAACCTGACTTTGAGAATTAATATGAGCCTCTCTGAGTAACTGGGGAGCGCAGGTGTATCCAAGATTGCTAATGCAGAATTAAGGAAATGTAATTCAGGAGCAGGCTGTTAGCTTCTCATATTGCCAAAATCAAGAGAGACTAGAAGACTGTTGGTTACTCAAGAAATTACAGGTCTGTATTGGCAGGGGTGTATCTGCCATGGGGACATAGGGAGTCAAATGTCCCCGGGCGCCCCCCATTTGGTCACATGGGGGTGCAAAAAATTCAGGTTCATTTCTGTTTTTTTGTATTTTTTACTGTTTTTTTTCAGTTTTTGGCTTGCAGGGGGCACAGTTTTTAGTCTAGCAGTACCAAAAATTCAGGGATTTTTGGGAGTCTCTCCTGATGATACCACCCAGGTTTGGTGAGGTTTGGTTCAGGGGGTCCAATGTTATGGACTCCCAAAGGGGGTGCGCCATCCCCCATTGTTTCCAATGGGAGCTAATAGGAGATGGGGCTACACCTTTGAGGGTCTATGGACCGAACTTGACCAAACCTGGATGCTATCATCAGGAGAGTCTCCTAAAAATACCCTGAAATTTTGGTGCTGCTTGCTTAACAGTTGCATCCCTGAAAGCAGGCATCCCCCAAGTTTCCCCAGATTATCCTTTTAAATCCACCCCCTTCGGCATGGATCTGAGAATCTGAGGTCCCCAGTTTAAACATTGAAAGTGATGCTGTTTCAGGGTGGGGGAGAATCCACCCCAAGACATCATCACTTTCAATGTTGTTTCAACTGGGGACCCCAGATTCTCCCTTTAAGGTGGATTTAAAAGAAGAATCTGGGCTCCCTAGTTTAAACACCATTGATGCTGTTTAAGGGTGGAGGTGTTTTGTGAGAGATGATGCTGGCATTTGTTTGGCAACTGTTTTTCTGGGGATGATTTGTGAGAGATTTACATGCTTAATACCCACTTGCACTGGCTTGGAGCTGTGTCTCAGGCGAACAACCTACCTCATAGGGTTGATGTGAGGACAAAATTAGGAAAAAGAGTTGGTGGGGAGAGTGCCATGTATGTTTTGCTGGGGGTGGGAGGTGTTTTATGAGCTGGTGCAAAAAAGCATTGTTTGGTCGTGGTGGGGGAGGGTGGCCACCCATACCGGTGGGGTCAGGCCAAACTCAGGTTTTGTCCCCAGGCTCCAGCTTGCCTAGATATGCCTCTGGTTTTTGGTCTTTTCTGCACTACACAATTACAACATCTTGCAAAAAATTGTTTTCGTGGATTTTGTTCTCACACGGTCTTTTATAAGGTTCTGCAAGCATGTGAAGCTCCTGAAAATAATGTGGGTTGGTTTGGGTCCTCCACACAGAAAGTTCTTTTTTTACCACGCATGCATTGTTTTGAAGCAACAAAGACAGGAATCCTTGCAACCATGCTGATTTTCCAGTGATCTGATTGGCTGTTACTTGTTGCCCGCACTTCGTTGCTCCCTGTCTCCTTTGCTTCTATTGGTTCCCACCCTCAGATGAGAAGACTTCCAATAGGCATGACTTTCTACAGCAGTAGAAAGTAGAGTGGCCCAACCAATGCCTACCCCTTCCTTTTCTCCAGTATAGTACAGCACTTTAACAGTGTAAAGATTTTCTCACCCCCTGTCCTTAACATTAATTGTATAATCAATAAAATATGATATTAATAAACACAAAAATCTTTCCTGACCACTCACAAACACCCTGCCATGGCTACCCTTGTGTGCAACTTTTTTAAAAAAATAATGTTTATTGAGTTTTCAAATTATACATTAACATAAACAGTAACAGTGTTGTTTAAAATAGACAGTTAAGAAAACTTTAAATATATTCCCCTACTTAGGAAATTGTCTTAATCTACAAACTTTATTTGCAACCTTTAGACTTAGACTTCGTCCAATCGTTGATTCGTTTCTCTAAATTACCGTATATACTCATGTATAAGTCGAATTTTTCAGCACATTTTTAATGCTGAAAAAGCTCCCCTCGACTTATATGCGGGTCATTAATTTTTTTTGTGTTTTTACTTTGCCGGCCAGCAGGGGGCGCAGTTTTGATGCTAGCGACACCAAATTTTCAGGGTACCCTCAAAAGACACTCCTGATGATACCAGCCAAGTTTGGTAAAGTTTGGTTCAGGGGGTCCAAAGTTATGGACCCCCAAAGGAGGTGCCCCATTCCCCATTGTTTTCAATGGGAGATATTAGTAGATGGGGCTACCCTTTTGAGGGTCCATAACTTTCGATCCTCTGAACCAAACTTCACCAAACCTGGCTGGTCTCATCAGGAGAGTCTCCCTATGATACCAGCCAGGTTTGGTGAAGTCTGGGTCAGGGGATCCAAAGTTATTGATCCCCAAAAGGGTGCCCCATCCCCCATTGTTTACAATGGAAGCTAATAGTAGATTTTCCATTTCTGATAATATCCCTCTTAAAATCTAAGTTGAGTTACATTTGGACATACAGATGATGATGAGGAATCCAGTTTTGAAGGATTTTAACTCTTGTGTTTTAGCTTGGTTGCTGACTGAGCTAAGGTTTTTGTACTTTTAAAGTTATTGTTGATACCATATTGTTCTTGTTGACCCTCTTTTCCACTTACAGAGCCAGTTTACTGTTTTTCTTTGAAATAAATATTCAAAAACATTTAACCTACTGATGCCTCAATTGATGTAATTTTATTGGTATCTATTTTTATTTTTGAAATTTACCAGCAGCTGCTGCATTTCCCACCCTCGACTTATACGTGAGTCAATAAGTTTTCCCAGCTTTTTGTGGTAAAATTAGGTGCCTCGACTTATATGCGGGTCGACTTATACACGAGTATATACGGTAAATCATATAATCAATACTAGCCTATCTTTCCATAGTGGGTTAACTCATATAATTAATTAACTTTTATCGCTATTTGTGTACCTTATACCAAACCGGAAATACAGAGGAGGAATAAATTTTCAGACAAACAGCATAACCATTCTTACGCTAATCTTCTAATTTTCTTGGAAGTTTGTCTCGAAGAATTCCTTCAGTGGTATCCAATCGTTTTGGGTATCTTTGTGTTGCAAATGTCCAGTTAATATATCTAAGTCCATATAAATCCATAGTTTTGTATACCAATCCGAGAGAGAAGGTAGGTTCGGTGTTTTCCAAAGCTTGGCTAGTTCGATGCCAATGAAGCTATGTACGTTAATAGTTTTGAATGACAAAAAAGTTTTTCATTATATAACCCCAACAGGTAGATTTCCGGCGTCATTACAAATTCCAATTTCAATATCTGCTGTGTTTTCTTATGTACTTTTCCCCCTTGTGTGCAACTTTGTAGCTTCGGATTTTCAACCGAATTTTAAAAAAGGGCAAAGGGCACTTTCATGGAACAGGAAGCTGTAATGATTGCGTCTTGTCTTTGTAGTTTGCTGAGGGAGATGGCAAACAGAACCACTGCCAGGGGAGAAAATGTAGTTGGGGAACTTCACAAAACGACAGGCAGGTGGACAGAGAGTCAGCCTAAAATGATGGGTGGCAGTAAAAACGTAAGTGGTGAGCGGAGGGGGGAGCTTTAAAATTGGGCAGGAAAAATAATACTTTTCCTGCTTGTTTTATTCGCACAGACCAAGTAGGATATGTCTTCAACCTGGCATGGAGAAAAAAAGATGGCTAGTTTAGCACTTTTTGAAAAACCTGGGTTGAGAAAAATAAAACGACATAAAAAGTTTTGAAGAAAAAGAGGAGTTTGGATTTTTATCCCCCCTTTCTCTCCTGCAGGAGACTCAAAGGGGCTGACAATCTCCTTGCCCTTCCCCCCTCACAACAAACACCCTGTGAGGTAGATGGGGCTGAGAGAGCTCCAAGAAGCTGTGACTAGCCCAAGGTCACCCAGCTGGCGTGTGTGGGAGTGCACAGGCTAATCTGAATTCCCCAGATAAGCCTCCACAGCTCAAGCTGCAGAGCTGGGAATCAAACCCGGTTCCTCCAGATTAGATACACAAGCTCTTAACCTCCTACGCCACTGCTTTTGGGGGAGAGATCTGTGCAAACATCCTCCCCACAATGCTTTTGTATAACATCCTCGAGATGTTCTAATTGTGCCGTGCGGAATAGCATTTCCTCCTCTGTGTAAAGGAGAACACTGATTAGGTTTTTGAGTAGTTTTCCTTTGCTGATGAAGACATTCAGTTCTCCAGCTGGCTCCGCTGTAAGAGCCCGTTCTTCACAGGAAGGGGAGTGAAGCGGAAGAAGAGTGGGGTTGCCCACACATACCTTGCGACTGGCGAGTTTCTCAGGAATGCAGTTATTCAGGAAATCACTGGAAGATTTACAGCCCCCAGACCACAGCTCACTAGGGAGGGAGGCAAAAGGATTTATCACCCAATGTTTGTGCAAGGCACAGAGCCTCAATAGGAGGCTGAAGAGGGGGCTTAGTGGCTGTTTAATTGTAGTTGCATAAAGGACAGTTCTGTTTCCACTGTGTGCTAGTGGCAATTATTCATTGCCCTGCTGACAGATGCTTCAGCCCTCAAGTACCACTCTCCTTTCCCCGGCCTCAGCAAGCAGTTTTCTTCCAACACCCGCCCTCCTTTGCTGCTAACTTTCAATTTCTTTCCTGGGAAACCGGATCTAGTTGGCTTTTGTGAGCAAACAGCATCTTCCAGCTGCTAATTGAAGTGGGAAGGGGAGTGTTCTGGAAACATCTTGGAGCTGCAAGAGTTGCATTTGTGTTTTTATCACCTCTATAAATGTTGCTGCCTAATATATTAACTAATATATGTGTATGCACGCACACACATATGGGCCAAAACTGTCTTTAAAGGAGGCACGATTAGGCATTGGGCGTTTCCCCACTTACCACGACCCCCCCTATGCCGCATGCTGCTCTCAGCGCACGTCATTTCTGGCGCATGCCCGGACGTCCCCACGACCTTGCGCTCTGCGCGGGGTCATCAAAAGGCGCCGGGATTTGCCACAAGAGCGCATGTAGGGATGCCATAGGCCAGCTGAGGGGCCTTGCACTAGCTTGGCAGTGTCCGGGGCTATGCGTTGTCGCTGCCCCTGTAGTGGGGAATGCCGGGGGACCCCGCACTACTTGAGGAGAGTAGCGCGGGGCTTAAGGTAAGTGGGGAAAGGCCCATTGTCAGAAGTAGGTGGAATGGTTCACTGTTTCTTTAGAGGCTGTGTTGAGCCTTTTGGCATCAAGTCTGACCCATGAAGCAGACAAGGGAGTAGGTCTGATCCAGAGATAAGTGGGGACAGTGTTGTATTCCCCATTAAAATGCAGCTTGGGTGTTCTGATGGCTCTGATGCTTCTTCTGGATGGAAGGGTGTTCACCAGTTTCGCTAGACAGGAGCAGCCCAGCTACAACCATTAATGCCTCATGGACTGCCAGGCGAGACTGCTGGAGCATATTGTGATTGTGTTTCTTTTCTAACACTGTTCAGAAATTGCAGCTGGCATTGAGTGTGGTAGCTTAACTGTTAATTTGGGCTAGCCAGTCAGAACATATCACACCAGTTTTAGGTCAACTTTGAAGATGACCCGCTTGCTTCTGAGTCCAGTTTTAGCATGCTAGTCTTGACCTCTGAAACCCTATGCCAGGGATGCCCACTGTGACACTCATGGGCATCCTGGCAGCTGCTGACACCTTTCCTAGTACCCACCAAGGGCTTTTGGAAAGTGGGTTGGGCCAAGTGGGGCTTTTGCCCAGAAGGGCTTCTGATTGGCCATTGAAGATTTGATTGACTGTACAAGGTTTTTTTTAAAATGTTGCTTTACCAGCCACTGCTACAGTAGCACAAGGATCTTCACTATGTGACTGAAGTAAGCTTGCAGCAGCCATTTTATGGCAGCCATTTTGTGGCTGCATCTTCCATACCATGTCAGAATTCCCTCAATGCCCACAGACTCATGGCCTCCCTTCCCAATAATCCTTGCCAGCTAAGGCACATCATTAGAATCTCTAAACTGTTTTGGAAATATGAATAACATTTAAATGCATGATTGCTCCCCGGGGTCTCTGATGAGACAGATGGAATCTTTATAGAGCACAGTGCTACCCCACCCCATTTAGTAGAAGTTGCTACTGGGACAGGAATTCATTCTCAGCAGTGGGCTATCTGCCCAGATCTTGGTAATATATACTGGGTAGGTTTGCTGTTTTTACCCATCAAAGCATAAAAGGCGGGTGGGGTAAAAAACCTGTTGTTGTGTACATGATTCAAATGCCCAGCAATAGAACCCCCGTTTCACACATTTCTCTTTTCTTACGTTGAAAGACACTGATTATGACCCCCCAAAAGAACTCCCTCAAATTCCATTTGGATGGTGGACCAAAATTGGTGCCTTTAATGGGGTTCTCAACTTCTAGAGGGGGGGGCTGAACTCCCCCCCCAAGAAAATGTCTGCCATGGAGGGTGGACTCGACAGCCATATTCCTCACTGAGCATGGCCCCCGCCCTGGTCCCAAAAGCCACAGCTTCTGAGAATCTACCCCCAAATGTCCTGGGATTTGCCCGCCGGGAGTTGGCAACCCGCAACAACCATGACTGAGGATGATCCTGGCCTTCCTCCCTTCCACGATCTACAAGCTTACCCTCCACTGGCTTACTCTGAAGTAAACCTTCCAAGATCCACGTGCAAGGCTTTCCCCATGCCCTCCTGCCCTCCTTGGCAATGCAGAAGCAAACAATTCCCACCCACCCCTGCCTCCCCATGAGACATCTTCTTTCTCACCTGGACTCAGCCAGGCTGCCATCCACCAGGAAAGCCCCTGGAGCTCAGTGGGGCTGCTGGGGGGTCTGCAACCCAAGGTGGAGCTGCTGGGGTTCCCCATGTGGTCCCGCCCCCCAAGAAGGACCTGGGGGAGGGGGAAACGAGACCACCCAAAGCAGGGTCAACCCCTGTCCCCCCATTCAAGGCGGGCGGACTGAGGTTAGGATTGTGCTGAAAATCTGCGCTCCTGCAACTCCCTCCCATTTCCCGCCCTTCGCCGCTCACGTGTCCAAGAGGATCCACCAGTGGTGCTCTGCCCCCACTCTGCACCGTCATCACCGTCATCAGCCAACCAGGCAGCTGGGATAGGGAAGCCAGAAGTGGTTCGGGGGCTCTTTCCCATTAACCCTTAGGGAGCCTCAGGTTGCAGACTCCTGCACTAGATGTTTACTTTTCCTCTGTTAATTGCCTGGCATTGGTCAGCCGTAGTTGTAGTCCTACAGTTTCTGGTATAGTACCAAGGGTATCTGAGAGGGGAACAGAAAGGGAAACTTAGGCTTAAGATGGCTAGCAAAATGAAACCATCCAAAACACAAATAAAAGCACCTCAGCATAATATTCAATAATATGTTAAAGGCAGACAACATTTATTAATTTAAATATTTGTACCCCACCTTTCCTCTTGGTTCAAGGGGGCAATACAGCAAGGCACAATTAAAAAACTAGACTCTTCTCAGATAGTCAGCCAATAAAATCACCAAAACCTAAACAATAAAGCATTCCTTGTTCTGTGCCCTTTATGTCCCCAAATGTCCACTTGGGCAAATTTCTGTCTTCCACCCTCTACAAGATGACGCTGGATGCCTTCTGCATTATATTATATTCAGGAGGTTCTTCCACAAGGCAAGGGTGAAAATACCCCACAAATGGGTAGTAGCTAATCACACTTTAGTTGAGAGAATATAAAAAAAGGACATCATGGTTTCAAATGGTGATTGTATGGGTTCATACCAGAAAACGGGTCCTTGGGTAATTGAGTCCCAAGCTGGAACAACTGGGTGGCTCATGGAGAGATTGCAGCATGGGAGTAACATGCCTCCAGAAACTAGCCCCAAATGACAAACCCCAAATGACCACTGTGTGCTCGCTGAAGTTTCTGACTTCACCGGCAGCTTCGGGTGGATGGTGTCAGTGGTGGGATTCAGCAGGTTCGCACAACTTCGGCAGAACCGGTTGTTAAAATGGTGCTTGTAAACAACCAGTTGTTAAATAATTTGAATCCTACCACTGGATGGTGTTGCAGTCATCGAGCCTTGAAGGGTCTGTATCTGCCAACCTTAACTGATAGCGCAATTAGCTGTTTCATGTTAAGCCCTGATGCTTGAGCAAAGTTGAATAAGTAGATAACATGAGGTTGACCTTTTAAAGCCCTTTTTACGGTCACTTCCAATACATGTGACCAATATGGTGCAAAATGAGTGTGTTTAGGAGCGCTAATTGAAATGAACCTGTTCTATTATTCTCTGAATTCGTGTAATGTGAAGCATTTAAGCTTATGGATTTGCATCCTTCTCAGAGTATGTGTTGTCTCAGTAATCAGTTCTCACACAGTAAGCATTACAGAATTCTTGTCTGTTTTTACTCCTTTTTTTTTAATGCAGCAACTTCTGTATCTGTGTTTCTATGTTAAAACCAAGTTTGGAAGCATTTTAGACTGTTTTGGTTTCTAAACAAAACTTTACTTTCCCTACCATTGTTTGTTTAAAACTTGAGCAAATGAGAATCAAACAATTCTCTGTACAGCGCTCTCTGAAGAAGTTTCATTGTTGTTTTTACAATGGTGGAGTTTCTAGTAGTAATAACACCTGGAAAGCACCTGTAAAAACCAGCCGCGCTACTGCATAATGATATAGTTCAGGTGATACATCAGTAAGCACCCTGTAAATCAACATAACTAATATTTAAATGAAATCACATGGTCGCCTTTTGGTTAACAGAGAAAAAAAAAATCCCAGCAAAAAATAATTAGTAGCTTGTAGATGCAAAGCACCTGTCCAGACCTGAAAAGAGAAAGAGCGATCTTACCTGCTGTTTGTTGTATTAAACACATTGATTTAGGAATAAGCCAGCTGGTTCATCTAACTAGCTGTCAGAAAACTACAAAGGCTGCCTGTTGCTCTAGGGAACAATTCTGGCCGTGCACTGGGAATGTTCAGAGCTGAAATTTGGCATTACATCAGCACTTATAAAATATCTTAAGGTTCTACTGTAGAAGCAGTGTTTGAATTAAACCAAACACAGAAGTGTTCCTTTGCACAGGGGTGTAATTATAGGGCAATTCCTTATAGTGTATTATTTTTCTGGAAAAGGATCACAAACGTAGGATGTTTTGCCTGCTGCAAGACCGCAAGACATGAGAAGTCTGACTGAGGAGGCTCATTCATTTCCAGGACTATTACTTGTCTGCCAAGCAATGTTAACAAACAAATCTTCAGATCTCCGTACCAAGGTTCTGTGCAGATGTAGTGCCAGCTTCCAGCAAGCCATGGTTTGCAAACCAAAAACCAGACTCAGGGAATAATCCCAAGTGGATCTGCTCAGAAGTAAACCCACGGGAAAGTGTCCTTAATATTGCCCTGCAAGTATATCCAATCATACAGCTGTTCTTTTGGATGAATTCACAGCCCGTGAGAGACAGTGTGGTGAATTGGTTAAGAGCAGTGGGCACTAATCTATTGAACCAGGTTTATTTCCCCATTCCTTTACATGAAGCCTGTTCTGTCAGCCCCACCTACCTCACAAAGTATCTGTTGTGGGGCGAGGAAAGGAAGACATTTCAAAGCTGCTTTGACACTCTTTACGGTTGAGAAAAGTGGGATATAAATTCAAAGTCCTCCTCCTCTTCTTCTTAACCTTGGTTTAACATAGGGTTGGATCCAACCATCCTGTAAATGGCTCCTCTTCCAAGTTAAGTGGCTCTTCTGGAAGAGTCACTTAAATTAGAAGAGGACTTCAAACTTAAGCCACAATGAAAGGTGGGGTATAAATATTTTAACAAACTAGTGGATAAGCATTTTTCAGTGAAGGGGTAAGATCTACCCCATAGATTAAAAAAAAATCTTTCCAAATGACCTTCTGCTATTACAGAGAACATTCTTTTGGCTTCTTTAATGAATGTCTGAAGTTGCTGGTCCATTTTTCAGAGAATTTTATCCATTAGAATATCAGCAAATGGGGATGCAGCTATCATGCACTTCCTTCTCTTTGAGTATTCTTAACTGTGGCATCACACCCAGTAGTTTTCTAAGTTTACTGAAATCTTTCTTAAATGTATGTCTGAGTGCACTTGCCACCCCCTTTCCATCGTGTAAAAAACTTTAGGAAATGTGATCACGCCCATCTAAGGATCCTTCCACTAACCAGGTCATCATTGCTGGTTAGGAGCAGATCTAAAATAACCAATCCCCTTCTTACCTCTTCCACTTTCTGGACCATGAAATTGTCTGCAAGTCAAGTGAGGAATTTGTTGGACCTGAGAGTCTTGGCAGAGTTTGACTTCCAACAAATATCAGGATAATTAAAATCTCCCATTACTACTACTTCTCTCCTTCCTGAAAGTTTGGTCATGTGTTCCAGAAAGGCATCATCCGGCTTTTCAGTCTGGGTTGGGGGTCTGTAATAGACCACCACACTGAGATCACTGTTGTTTCTTTCCCTCTTAATTTTTACCCAAATACTCACAACCTGGCTTCCAGAATTTAAGTCATGGACCTGCTCACAAGTGTAGTAATCCTCGACATAGTGCTACTCCTCCTCCTTTCCTAGTTGGTCTATGTCGCTGAAATAGGTTATACCTCTCGATCACTTTCCAATCATGAGACTCATCCCACCAGGTTTCAGTGATGCCTATTATATCATATTTGCTTTGCCTTTTTAAGAGTTCAAGTTCATCTTGGTTTGTGCATTAGTGTGGAGACATCTAAGGCCATGGTTCATTCTCCCTGGTTGCTTATTTAAGGTTTTTTCCCCTCCCGCTGTTGGGTTCTTGAACTGTTTGCTCAAGGGAAAGGGGAAAACCAATGTTGTAGTGGTAGCCATTGGTTGTATATCAGGTCCGGTTTGTCATACAAAAATCTTGGCCAGGTCAGAAATGTATAGAAATTTGGTCACCTTTTATTAATTATTGTAGCTGGGATGAGCCCACATGTGTTGCAAAGCATCAAACATTGGAATGTATTTAGAACAATGTATGTAGAACAATACAGGAGCAGCAGTGGCGTAGGAGGTTAAGAGCTCGTGTATCTAATCTGGAGGAACCGGGTTTGATTCCCCACTCTGCCGCCTGAGCTGTGGAGGCTTATCTGGGGAATTCAGATTAGCCTGTGCACTCCCACACACACCAGCTGGGTGACCTTGGGCTCGACACAGCTTCTCGGAGCTCTCTCAGCCCCACCTACCTCACAGGGTGTTTGTTGTGAGGGGGGAAGGGAAAGGAGATTGTCAGCCCCTTTGAGTCTCCTACAGGAGAGAAAGGGGAGATATAAATCCAAACTCTTCTTCTTCTCTTTCCCTTTGATTGTCTTGGTAGTCAGTGTTGAGAGAACAGCATCTTATTGTTATGGGAAGAAGAACGCGTCTATTTCACAAAACTGAATACACATGTTTGTGATTATGCAGATATAGAAGATGATGAGTTCAGAGGTTGTTTAGAGAACCTGAGCCCCATCTGTCATAGTGGCAGGTGCAGGTTTGCCCATCTCTTCGTAGCTGTTTTGATCCTCCAACCCATTCCTGAGCACAGTGTTGTGGAGAGGCAAAAAGCACAAAGGCATTGACTCAAATGCCAAAAAAGGCAAGCAAATGCCCAGTGGTGAACCACCTCTTTGTTCCAAAACAGTGCTCAAATTCTGTGAAACTGGAATTGGGGCCTGATTATTTTGCACTGGAGTTCTGTTTCTTGTCGCATTTTCTGAACTTAATTTTATTAACTGAACAAAAGACTTCAGTGGATCACAGCCTCTCCCAGTCTAAAGGGTGACTCTTACTGGTCAAAGAAAATCCTTTGTCTGAAACCGGCGGGTCAAAATGAGCACAGCTCAATGAATGAAAACCCAAGACAGGAATCTGCCTCTCCTGGCAAGGGGACAGAAGGCTTCCATCAGATACCTTGCTCTCCCTACGCTGTTCATTTAATGAGAAACAATTGAATCTTTATGTACTCTGAACCTGTCACCGTCTCTTGAGAGAAAAGGATCAAGAAGTATGTTTCCTTATGCTTTCATATGATATAGCAGTGATGGCGAACCTTTTCGAGACCGAGTGCCCAAATTGCAACCCCAAGATAGGCTTCTTTGTTAATTATGTCGGGAACACATAGGTTTATTCCATTTTGTCTTGGTTACATGTCAATGAAAGTAGAAAATGGAATGTATTGAGTGAAACCCATGTGAGTTTGGGAACACGCACATTATATAGGAACAATCATCAGAGATCCATGATTGGCTGCTGCTCCCCACTGAATAAGCACATGATAACAAGGGCAGCGTATCTGCCACATAATGAGTGAGTCTCCAACTCATGTGCCGCTCTTCCCTTGTGTGATGAGACTTTCTTCCTGTTTTGAGGCAAAGTGTAGGTGGTGATTACATCGAAATTGGGAATGTTTATCCTCCAAACCAGAATTTCAAGCCATGATTGTCCTACAGATAAACTTGGCTGGAAGAAAGTCTAAGGAAGAGAGACTCTGTCTGTTCTTCTGGACTTCCCTGTTCCTTTCAGAACCATCAACAATGGTATTCTTCCAGATTGTCTGGCAGGGTTCCATCTGCGAGGAATTGTAGCCCCTGCTTCTTCTTAGCTGGTTGTTTCCAAAAGGTGGAGCTAGGATACCATCATGGCACATATGATATAGCAGTGATGGCGAACCTTTTCGAGACCGAGTGCCCAAATTGCAACCCCAAACCCACTTATTTGTCGCAAAGTGCCAACACGGCAATTTAACCTAAATATTGAGGTTTTAGTTTAGAAAAAATGGTTGGCTCCGAGGCACGCGTTACTCAGGAGCAAGCTTCGTGAAGCAACCATGCAATGCTTCAAATGGGTGAATCACAATCCTAGAAGGATTTACTCAGAAGCAAGCCCCATTGCCAGCAACCGAGTTTACTCCCATGTAAAGGATCATGCCCAGGCCAGCCTAGAAATATGTGTGTGAGTGTGTGGGGGGGTGATTTTCCACCCCCCTCCCACATGATGAACTCTGTGCACGAGTGCCCACAGAGAGGGCTCTGAGTGCCACCTCTGGCACCCGTGCCATAGGTTCGCCACCACTGTGATATAGTGTTCTTCTGAATTTGGATATTTTTCCCCTTGTGGGAATAGTGATAGCTTCTCTCCCTGCTTCCTTTTTTATTGGTTAATAAGCCATTGTATATTCTCAAACATGAGGAGTTTTAACTCACCATTTAAAGTTTTTAGAATGCTATGGGCTTTAGGGAGCAACATGCAATATAGGTAAAAAATACATGCAGGGTAAAAAATAAAAATGTCCCTTTTGTTCAGTCTGTTAGACTATATCCTAGGTAAGGATTGGTCCCTGTGAAAGGTGATTCATATGCAAAATTTAACACTTTCAGCTTTTGCTTCCTGTATGGACAGTAATACCAATCAACTGGAAATGTAACAGGTCTTTTGTTCTAGCTCCTAGCTCTGTGGGGCCATTCATATGAAAATTCAATGAAATGTTTGTGTGAAAGAGTTCAATAGTTGGTCAATACAAGAAGCAGATGTTTGGTGATCTGTGTTCCTTTTGTTATCGATGCACATTCCTTCTCTAGCAGTGCCTTTCCGATCTCCAGCACAAAACTGCAAAATTCTCCAAGCTGCCTTTCTCACAGCAAGACACTGCCGAGCATCTTGTTTGAAGGTGTTCAAATGTAACAGTTCTCTC